>NW_004955418.1:5648519-5671167 GCF_000276665.1 Chinchilla lanigera
TATATATTTTAAAGCTTTCCCCTAGTCCATGTTCACTACAAATCCATCTAACTGTACTATTAACCAGGACTCCTTTCCACGTCTGGTCCTGAGGAATATAAGGTGATATCTAGATATAAAAACAGTGTTTCCCTAATTTACCCCTACATAGGGATGCTGGTGAACAGAAAGAAGAGTTCTGGATATGTTCATGCCAACTTTCATAGATCACCGCTTTCATACTCAAAATCTATTTCACAATTCATTTTAGAATTTTATGAGTATCATCAATATAATACTAGCAAAGTTTTCAGAATTAATGTTTTTATTTGTAACAAATTAAGACAATATTTGCTGACACTCTAATTCTCTCTGAAGAACACCACCAGATCAATGATCTATTAGCAGGTTTTCTTTCACAGTGGGCTACAACTCACCTTAGCCAAGAAACAATTGTTATTACTCCTAAAGCCCAAGAACATTTATCAATGCCTCTTCTTGGCTTACTTGGCCTGTCACCTATGACACAACCATATCCTCTCCAAGTACTGTCTAGCCTTCCTAGTCTGACCTCCCCCCCATATTTCCATCTCTGTTTTTGACTATTCATGTTTTTTAGTAATCTCTGCTCATCTGAATTTTTGACCTGCTGATAAAATGGTCTCAGACAGCTCCTCAACGGAGAGGACTTTGGACAGTAATGCATGAATTATGTAATGTCTGGTTCTTTCATTCCTGAGCACATGCAAGACTGCATTTCTTATCCCCCTCACAATTATGTGGGTCATATGATGCAAGGGGAATTGAATGTGTGACATGTGTCAATTTTTGCTGAAGGGAGTGAAAAAACTGCTGTATAACCTTCCAGCTTTCTTCTTGACACAGCAGTCACAGAGCATGTATCAAGATGACAGAAAAAAAAAAAAAAAAGATGACAGAGATGTGAGATGAACCACACTGCTACCTCTGAGTCACTGCTGTAGTGCAGGTGCCCTGTAGAGTAGGTTTTTCATAAGCAATAAATACCAGTTTATACATTAAGCCAATGACTTCCAGTATCTATTTATTATTGCAGCATTTACCTTTCTTAGCTAATGCAGGATCCTTTATCGCTATTTCAAAATTTCAGTTTTGAAGGGTTTCATTTCACCAAAGTCATTTTTCCATTTTGTGACTTTTAAAATGCTGTTGAATTAAGCCAAGCCACTCTCCCTATCAAAGATGGCAATGTCTTAACCCCTGGAATCAATGACATGTTACCTTACATGACAAAAGGGATTGAGGACAGGAAGATTTTGCTGGATTATCTGAGCAAGTTCAAAATAATCACAAGCACCCTTCTGTTATGGTTTGTGTCTGCATGTCCCCCCAAAGCCTCATGTAGTCATGGTGTGGCTTCTAGAGCTTATGATTGACTCATGGTCCAACGCTGGGATTATGGGTGTGAATGCTACACCCACCCTGGGACGGGTAGCCTGCATACAATATAAGGGAGGGAAAGAGGCTGCTTGCTGCCACTCCTCCCTTTTGCTCTTGCTGCTTTTGCTCTTTTCAACCACCATGAACTGTTGCCCTCTGCCATGTGCCACCCTGCCTTGGAGCCAGCCAAGTATGGACTAAAAGCTCCATAAACTGTGAGATAAATAAACCTTTCCTTCCCTAATTTTGGGCATTGGGTATTTTATCCCAGCAACAAGGGAAAAGTAACCAAGACATCTTCTAAGAGGGAAAAAGGGCTGAAGTCAGGAAAAGGAAATGTGACAAAGAAAGTGGAGGTTGAACTGAAGTACGGTACCCTGAAGGCAGTCGAAAGAGCCACAAGCCAAGGAATACAGGTGCCTTTAGAAACCGGCACGGGCAAGGAAACAAATTCTCTCCTGGAGCTGTCAGAAGAAAGAAGGCCCTTGTGACACCTTAGTTTTTAGCCCTGTGAGATCCAAGTTGGACCCTTGACCTCCAGAACTGTGAAAGAATAAATGTGTTGTTTTAAGGCAGTAAGTATGTGGTGATTTGCCCTGGGAGGAATAGGGAAGTAGTACTCATGTCCAACCATCCTCTTGTTTTCTCTGAGCATTCTGACACTGACTTTCTATGGTCCGCAAATCTCAACTATGCCTTGACCTATATTCCTCTTTCATCTTTATCACATGTGAATGGGTAAGGGCAACTAGCAGAGAATGCCTTCTCTCTGTATTCATTTAGCTCACTCATTTTTCCTTTTTCATGTTACAGAGATAGAGTTTGCTTCCCTCTTAACTTCCTGTAAAAAGATTTCTTTCCCTAATTTCTGAATTATTTATTCTGTCTTTATCAATAAAACTTTCACCTTTTTACACTGCAAATACCAATGTGCATTTAATATTTGCAGAGCTGGGGGAATGCTCCAGCAGCAGGAAGATAAACACAGCACACCTGCTGACAGTTTCTTTCCTGTGCCTTTAGTCTTGGTAGTTCTGGTAAGGGGTCACGGATGTTACCACTACCGTGACACCTGTAGAATACTTACTTACAGAAGTCAGCAAGAAAGATCACTGAGAATATGACCACTCACTACCCCCTGGCACTTAATTTTGTTTGTTTTCAAGTAAACTGTCCATAACATTTTGGAGCCAATACCTTTGTTTTGGGATGAGAAAACAGAAGCTCTGATAGTTTAAGTGACTTTCCCAAGGTAAGAGACCATATTGTTAATATTTAAAAGAAAGAATTCTAGAGCCTGGGATTGAATCCAGATTCTGCTACTTATTACTATCTGTATATCCTTGGGCCTCATTTTCTTCATCTGTAAAATGGAGTAGCCAGTTCTTAGCCAGATTTAAATGAATAAAATTTGAACAGATCTTGACTGATGGTAGTCACTACACAAATATTTGAGACTGTTGTACTACACCATGAAATAGTGATAGAGCTAGAACAAGAAATGAATCTGGCATTCTTTCCATTACTTCTCTCTGAATCTTTAAGCCAGATCTGATGTACTTGACTTGGTAGCATATTTTATTACTGGAAACACAACCATAAGTCAAGTTTTTTTGTTATTTTTAGAATGACTTTTGGTTTTTGTAAAAGGCAGCATATTTTTGAAAAACAATCAAGCAGGAATAGAGAAGAACAAAAAATATAACATTACTTGGAGTATCTCCCTATGTATATAGACACCCACAGATTTTAACTAAATCAATAGGTAATGTTGCTGGCCACTTTGTAATGTAGCTTAAAAATGACAATTTAAATGGATGCCAGAATTCACTTTTTTTTACTATAAAATTTTGAGTTAATGGGTCACTCGAGAAAGAGCATCAGTGTAGTATACATACATACAGTTTGCATTTATAGTAGGGGAATCTGTCCTAATGGGTATACTTAAGTTTTGGAGTCTGTATGTAAAAGCTGACTGACCTGGGATCCAGTCATCCAGCAACTTCAACTAGAGAATACGAACAAGAAATAATCTAAAGCCTAAATAAATGCCATAAAATCCCCTAAATGGAAACTATTAGCTATTTAGCTATATGTTGGTAAAAGCAAACATACCCTAAAATAAAATCAGTCACATAAGCTTGGTTTTCAGGTTCTCATAGATTTGAAGCAGAGTATTATGGAAAGCTGTGGAAGAGGTTGCAGACCAGGGAGAAGCGAAAAGGACACTTTCAACAAGGCAGTAAGGGAAGAGGCAAAAATCTTAAGAGCGTGTAATAAGAAACCCAATTTTAAAGTCTCTTCGACATCATTTACATTAAAGTTCAGTCACTGTGACTTGTAGTGACTGTCCAGAGTCATGGGAGACAACTGGGCATTACTTTTGCTCTGTGTAAGAGTATTAGAAGGTAGCACTACATTTTAGGGAGTTTTTCATTAAGAATGCTTAAGGCTTTCTAAAGATTTTTCCCAGGGGTTAACCTTCAGTTATTTGGATAATTTCCTCATGTAAAGTACCTTCTTTTTTGGCTGAGATAGTAAAAACAAAGCTTTATTTTGTGCATATATTCCTGCAGAGCAAAAGAATCACCAGTTTTCTGGTTAGTAGACACCAATTTTCTCATTTCTTTATAAATTAAGACACATACATATACACAGACACAGGCACACACATTATAACACACACAAATACACACACACACACACACAACTTTGGAGTTACATGAACCAAAGCAGCAATGAGTGTGTAAGATTACTGTCAGAGATACTAGAGAGAAAGATCATCAAAAAAATATCTTCTAGAGATTGGATTTTTAACCTAAATAAGTCACATTAGAAAAGCAGAATATTACTACAATATATCTGTTTTATACATTGCTAACAGTAGCCACTTAACCAAGATCAGCATCTCTAAATTGGTTAAAGTATTTACTCAGAGTACTTTCCTTTTGGGGGTGTACATTTAAGAAGGAAAATGGCAAAGGAAGGCAGGGAAGGAAAAGAAATGCAAATTAAGGTTATAAACACTGTCAGAATGCTTCTGTGACCATATGCATGATATCATTAAAAAATGTTGAGAAAAGTCTAAATTTGAAGACTTTCCTAAATGCAAACATGCTCAGCTAAATGGCTCTTGTTACAGTGTAGGTCTAGAACAGTGATAGCGAACCTTTTCAATACCAAGTGCCTTAACTACAACCCAAAAGCCACTTATTATCACAAAGTGCCAGCAGTGCAATTAAACTTGAATACTGAGGCTTTAGTTTAGAAAAAAAAATTCACAATATCATCATGGAGGGCTCTGCATGTCTACTGTGGCACATATGCCATAGGTTTGCAATGGAGGGTCTAGAATGTTCCCCAAAAGTCTCATATATCTGGAGGTGGGACTTTTGGAGGGTGATTAGATCATGGGGGTGCTATACTCATCAGTATATCCACTGATGAGTTCCTAGCTGCACGTGCCGTTAGGGAGTAGGACCTGGCTGGAAGAGGTATGTCACTGGCGGTGTGCCTTTGAGGACTACAACTCCTTCCCTGGCCCTCCTTTTGCTCTCAGCTTTCTGACTGCCATGAGTTGAACAGCTTTTCTCTGCCATGACCCTCACTGTGCCATCTTTGCCTTAAAGCCAGCCAACCATGGACAGAACCCACTGGAAACTGAGCCAAATAAACCTCTCGTCCTCTAAATTATGGTGTCAGGTATTTTGTCCCAAAGACCAGAAGGTAATTAATGTTGCTCTTCCACTCTTTCTCCCTTACCATTAACCTCAAGAACAAAGAAGACTAGAAACAGTTCACAGATAATAGGAATATGGAGAAAAAAAGATAGAGAAAAATTGGGAGAATGAGACAAATGCCTAGTCTCTCCCTTGGACTGAGCATCCGATAGCACAAGGCCCTTCAAATCAAGGGACCTGCTCAGATGGAGCTTCGCTTCCTGGAACCACTCCTTCTTGGCTCCAAATCCATATCTGTTTGTCTGTCTCTCTTTTTCTCATTGTCTTGAAATTTACCTTCACCTCTTCTGGAGCATCCATCTCATATTTCCCGTACATTCCCAACAGAACTTATTTCCCTTAGCAAGCCCTGTTTCTTGACCAAATCTTAGTTATCCTCTTACTACCTTATCATTGTATTTACTACATTAAGTTATGATTGTGTAGTTATGTCTCCCCCAGCAGACTTTTATGACAGTTCTCTAGACTATAAGATACTGTCCTAAGTTAACCAGAAGTAGGAAACCAGCAAACAAATCCATAGGATAGCATAAAGTGTACTGGCTACGACAAAACAGAACAGTAAATTATCTCTTTCTAGGTCCTGAAGCCAATATATTTTTAAACAGATTTTTTTCCCTTTTCTTTCCTCTCATCATTAGAGTTCTCCTGGCATGTAACTTTATAGAGAAGTTACTGAAAATGAAATTTTGTGTCTTTGCTATATTACCATTACTAGAATAATCTGTCACTTATTTGTGATATTTAAGTATTTGACTTTAAAGGACATTTCAACTTTTTCATACCTGAGTAACACTAATAGTGCACATTATGATTTAATTATAACTAAAGTTTTAAGGTAATAAAAATGTCATTTAATAAAATTTTTAGCGTATATAAAGCAATGACTTTTGACTGTTGGGGTAATATTTTTTCAACAGCACTTTGAGATATAAGAACTGGAAACAGAACAACAAATTTAGTCAAACTGGAAACAAAACTGCTAAATTCAAATGAAATTTTGTTTTTGTCTTATATACTACATACTGAATTATTAATTGAAAGATCATTACACAAGAAATATGCTTAATAAGAAACTGCATAGGTTACTACATTTACATACTGGGACAAAAGCTACAGGCATACATTTACTCAAGGTAAAAGATGAGAAAAAAATACAAAGGTAGAAAACATGTCTAGGGCGTGTGATTTATAATTTTGCTTATGGAACATAGCTTCCTTCATTGATAAATCAGGGCATTTTCTGAGGCAAAAATTACTGGAGAACTTTGCTCCAGAAGAGACTGCTCCAACCAAGAAAGCAGAATTAGATTACTGCTGTTATAGTGACGACTACAGTCATCTGGAAGTTAAGTCTCTAGGACTGTTGTCAAAGCATAAGATGACAGCATCCCAGCACCTGCTCAAACTGCTCCTTCTTTCTGTCACTTTAGAGACAGTCCAGTAGCCATGTGGACAGCCACTGCAGAAGACTTTGAGTCTTGTCTCATAATTAACTTTCAAAACCAGAAAGCGAAGGACTATGTTATTTTTAGCCCCTTAAAGCTGCACCTTCATGAGGTATGATTTCCTATGGGATCTCTGGCTATTAGGGAGGATCAATGTAAGAACTGTACAGCATTTCTGACACTGAGCAGCCACAGTAGGAGACAGTCAAGATCTTTTATTCTGGAGGAGAAGTAATATTTCCACATAAGCTTAGCTACAGGGAAAATTTGTGTATACACATGATTGTATATCTAGTAAACTCCAGGAAAACAAGGCTGTCTAACCCCATATAGTTCGTTAAGTCTCACCTGCCCAAAATGTAGAATCAAAATTGGTGCATTTCTGATAAGAACAGATACTACACTTGATCTTTGCCAAAAGGCCGAGAAGCGACTGGTGCATTTCTATAATAAATCTGCTGTATCATTAGTTTCCTCTTGTAAAATAATCTAGATTTTAAAAAAATCTCACATCTATATTTTGATCTGCGAGAGTCATTGATATACTTATGCAGTGTGTGCCTTTCACCAAGGGGTGAGTGGGAAAGAAATGTGAGCTACAATCCATCTGCCCACTCAGAGGGGCCACCCTTTTTCATTTTCACAAAGCCAACATAAGGCTAGAGGTGTTGTTCATACCATAAACCTATTAGAATTAGGCAGGCTATGTCATTAATAAGTATAAATATCAGAGTTAGAACTCACGCAGCCCTCGGGAAAAAACTGAATTATGATTGCTGTCAGTAAAGAAAAAGGCCAACATAAGTCTCTGATTTATGTTTGTGAATAAAATATATAAAAACATAATTTACATACATATTAAATTCCAAGCATTTGAAGACTAATTTCACTATTCAATTATTTGTACATACCTGCCTATACTGTACATATGGATATATTTTTTCTTTTTAAAGTAAACACTATCAAATTTATTGTTTCAAGAAAACAAAACCTTCTTAGTGGCCTTTTAGATCTGTGTTAAAGATCGAACTATGACATCTGTAACTTTATGCACTATTACAACAACAAAAACTCTAGTGAACAAATATTAAGTGTGATCAAAAAATAAAGTATTTAATTTTTAATGTCAATGTGTCTTTTACTGTAATAAATTTTTAACCACCAATCACATGACATAGAGACACTCAAAAGAGGACTTCTAAAACTGCCTCAGGAAGTGGCAATAATGGGATAAGTGCATTTAAAGTGAGGGCAGAGGTTTTTGAGATTAGTGACAATAAAATTTTTAAAAATTTAAATATCCACTATATATTTTCACCATCCCTTAAGAAGGCAATTTAATTCAAAATAAACACATTTTGAGTTTGAATGGTAAAGTTTAATCTTTTTTCTACTTACAAAAGTGATTAGTTAATCGAAAAAAATGTGGAAAACAACCTGCAAAAATAACTTGCCATCTAAAAAAGTATCTGCATTTAGGTATGTTTGATTAGCATTTTTCTCTCCTTAAACGATCATACACACATTTTGTAAGGAATATACATGTTTGTGTATACACGCACTTTTAAAAAGTGCTACCTTGTAGACTCTGAGATCACCAGGTCTCTAATTGCAGCATTTGTAGTCCACTAATGGGTATGCCATAATTTATATAACACGTGATTATTAGATATTTTGTTTTATTTTTAATCCCCTGTCATGAAAAATGCTGCAATGAACACCTGGTCACATATATTTTTTCATGTCTGTCGTTTCACAGAATGTACTCCTAGAACTAAAATAGGTGGGATCAGGGAAATTCTAAGTTGCACGTCTTTGAGAAATGCAGTATTCTTAAATCACTGCCCAAAGAGTGCACGAATTATACTCCTATCACTGACATACACAGTCTGCTTTCCCATCTCATCTACAGTGACTCACACACTCTGACAATCTACAGTATAAACATGATGTTCTATTTATTTTTTAATTTGCATTTCTTTTAGGACACTGAATTTTAACATTTTTAAAATACTGTAAATTGTTGCTATATATTAAGCTCACATATTCTTTAATTTTTAAAGGGGTTGTCATACTAATTTCTCTATAAATTATTTTTCATTTCCTTTATCAATTATTCCCGTGTTTAATTTTTGCTTACTGGCTTATAGATAATCTTTACAAATGAAAGCTGTCCTTTGTTGTATGTCATATGTTTCTCCAACATTTTATTCTGAATTTATTTCTGGTGTTAAAAATACACAGTTGGGGCTGGGGATTTAGCTCAGTGGCAAAAGCGCCTGCCTGGCAAGCGCAAGGTCGTGAGTTCGGTTCCCAGTACCGGAGAAAAACCAAAAAAAATAAAAAATAAAAAAATAAAATAAAAATACACAGTTGTAGGACCAGGGATAGAGCTCAGAGGCACAAGTGCCTGTCGGGCAAGTGCAAGGTCCTGAGTTCAATTCCCGGTACCAAAAAAAAAAAAAACATAGTTGTTTCTTGTTTTTTGTCTTACTACAGGAGCCTGGGATAACACGTTCTAATGTTTCTTGCTTTTTTATGTTTTAAAACCTTCTTTGGATGCCCTCCACCCCGTCAGCTCTGAGGCAATGATGCACACGGCTTGGCAAAGTCAAGTCTTCCCAATGCCACACTTGCCACATGGACCAGCACTTTGAACTCCATGGTTCATTCTGTCAGGGTTGCATCCACGGCATGCGGATTTTGAAAGCCTTTAAATCAGTACGTCACTTTTGGGAGGGAATGTATGCCTTTGTGAGGCAAATATATGATTCATGTAATGTCTTATAAGTACTTCATACATGTTAAATACATGGGTAGCATCACAACATTTAGAAATTCTGACATACAAGAAAATGTTACTTCCTTTTGAGAGAAGAAAACAATTCAGTTAAGGTAATTACAAGGAAAGAGAAAATGGAATTGTAGCTAAATATAACCATAAAAATGAGAAGTCATCAACCTTGAAATACAGACATGTAACCTTTCTAATACCAGCTGATTAGGGTGTTCTATGTGCTTGAGGGGAGGGGGGGGCCCTGAACGAGGCCACAACTCCCTTGCTAATATGTATGTGAAAACCATGTAGAAAGGGCTAAAAATGGAAGATTTTTTATTTTTTGCTACAAAATTCCAAAATTCTATTAGTCTTCCTTCTTCACTGCTTAAATTCAGATACTTAAAATAGAAAACTATACTTTTAATATTGTCATAGTTTTATTGAGACTTCTTTATTTGTTTCTTAGTTGTTACCTGGTGTATCATCTATACATATCTTAAAAGCTAAATGCCAAGATGTACTAAGTACAGTAAATCACCTCTGTCTATTGTTTATGTACAATTCTGGGAGATCACTTTTAAAAATTTTTAACAGAAGAAAGTAAAAGCAAGTTTCAAAACAGGCTAGGAGGAGAGTGACAATAACTAACACTTTGTGTGTGGTTACCTTCACAGTAGTTGGTCATAGTACAAGATATAGGCATGAAATACTGTCCAAAAAGTATCAGCACAAAACTTTCTTTTCAATGAACTAAGAGAAACTAGCAGTATAACTATCTGTTGTATATATATATTTTTTTCTTTTCCTTCCTTCCTTTCCCCTTTCTTCCATTACATTTTTTTTTTTTCTTTTGAACAGTTTCTTCCCTATTCAAAATATCTATTGTACATTTTGGATCTTATTTATTCTTTCAGTTTCTCACATTAATGAGACAATACAATGTTTACACATATGGGTCTGGTTTATTTCACTTATGAGTATAGTCTCAAGCTGCATCCATTTACCTATAAAACTCTCCAGTTTGTCCTTCTTTATCTCTGAGTAGTACTCCATTATATAACAAGACCACGTCTTTTTTATCTATTCCTCAGTTGATGGGCATTTTGGTCATTTCCAAGATTTAGCTATGAAAAATTGTGTTGCTATAAACATGGGTACACATATATCACTATGGTATGATGTTTTTAATTCTTCTGGGAAGATACCTAGAAGGGGAATAGCTGGGTTGAATGGGACTGCTAGTCCTAGTTTTTAAAGGAGTCTCCACCCTGATTTTCTCAGTGGTTGCACCAGTCTGTACTCCCACCAACAGTGGAGAAGAGTTCCTTTTCCCCTGCAGCCCTGCTAGCATTTGTTATTGGTTGATTTCTTGGTGATAGCCATGCTTTCTGGAGTGAAATGGAATCTCGGTGTTATTTTAATTTGCATCTCTTGAATGACCAATGACATTGAACATTTTTTCATGTATTTATTTGCCATTTTTAGTTCTTCATCTGAGATGTGTGTAGTCATCTAAGACGCCCATTTTTGGATTGGGTCTTTGATTTGGGGGGCCTGGGTTTTTTCAATTCTCTGTACGTTTTAGATAGAAGTCCTTTATCTGAAGGACAACCAGTTATAAAGTTTTCCCTCCTCTGTGGGTTGTCTTTTCACTTTCTTGGTGATTTCTTTTGTTGTACAGAAGCTTTTTAATAAGGTGAGATGCCATTTGTTGATTCTTTGTAGTATTTCCCATGTGGTCTGGGTTTTGCTCATGAAGTCTCTGCCTACACCTATGTCTTTGAGATTTCTACCTATTTTCATTTCCATTGTATTTAGTGTTTCTGTTTTAATATTTAGATCTTTGACCTACTTTGACTTTAGTTTAGTGCATGGTGACAGACATGGGTCTAGTTTTAGGCTTTGGCATGTGGAAAGCCAGTTTTTTCCAGCACCATTTATTAAAGAGGCTATCTTTCTTCCAGTGAACACGTTTAGCTCCTTTGTCAAAGATAAGGTGGTTTAGTGTGAGATCATTTTAAAACACAAATAAGAGCATGCTGTTTGTAAACTGTAAGGACTATTTTCTCAGCAGCCAAATTGCTTCAATATTCAACCCATCTACGCAAAACCTTTAAAAAACAAGTGGAAACACATTAGCATATACTTCCTGAGAAATGCAAAATCATTGTGACAATAATAAGGTTCCAACAATAACATTCTGCACATGTACAGTCTCCCACAAATCTCAGCCCTCCTGAACAATCCCAGAAAATGCTTCACCTAACTGACTGAAGATCTCGTAAAAACATCATTTGTTTTCCAATGGTGGAGGCTGTTAGCAATCAAGATGCCTCCCTGTCTGCTTCTGTGGAAAGATACCGGCTGATGCCAACCAATGCAAAACATGGATGAGTGATTTGAAACAGGAGGTTGGGGACAATGGAGGGAGAGGAGAGGGAAGTAAATTCTTCGCAACTTAGGCAAGAAAAAAATTGTGATGAAAACACAAAGCACTGAAGCACATTATTTGAAGGTAAATTTAACTTCAGAAAATATGATAACTTTTTTTTCAATGTTCTGTTTTCTTCATCTCATCATAGGAAAGCTGTGCAGAGGCAATGCTTTTTACTATTTCTAAGTTTAGCAATTTCAAAGAGCATTTCCTTTGGGGAGAGAGTTGCCATCCTCAGTTTTGGCCAGACAAGCTCTGGTGAGGGTCACCTTGTTCCTCAGAACACACTGAGTAGAAACACTGACTTCATGCATGTCCAACCTGGAGCTATTAGAAAGCTTACAAGGCAAGGAGATGGAACTTGGTAGACAAAGCTTTCTACAATTGACCTTGCTACACACTATTAAAACAAATATGAAGAAACTTAAAAGTTTATTATATTTTCAAAAAATTAAAGACATGAAACAATTCTAGTCAGATTCTTTTGAGCACTCTAAAAACAGAGAAAGGAGATTAGAAGGAGAAATGGAGAGGTACTTGTCTCTTCACAACCTGAAGATCACTTACTGAAGGAAGAATTAATGGAGAAACTATTATAGTTAAATACCATATGTACTTTATATTCTCCAATGCTCTTGATTTGGAATTAGAATCAGTACAAAAGTTACTTGCATTTATTTTCATATGTATAGGCCTCCTTCCTTGCTCTGCAAAACCACAAACTGCCTGAAAGAAACACTGTTATGTCCTAGGTACAAATGAACAACATTTGGTAGCTACTCTCTGGCCTTTAGCTATTGCAAAAATGAAGGGAAATTGCCTTAAAAGACTCTACAGGTCTATTATTTTTGGTCTTTTTGATAAGTCATTCCTACTGGGGTGAGATGATATCTTTTTACTTGTATTTCCCTGACAGCTAATAAAATTAAGCATTTCTTATAAATTTGTGGGCTTTTTGAATTTGTTTAAGATATATCTATTCATATCATTTTGACCATTTTTACATTGGATTATTATTTTGCATTGGATTATTAATCTATCTCCTTTCCTTGTAAGCTTCTAATAGCTCCAGGGTAGCACATGCATGAAGTCTGTGTCTCTACTCAGCGTGTTCTGACAAACAAGGTGACACTCACCAAAGCTTCTCTGGCCAAAACTGATTGCATTACATTGGATTACATTACATTTGGATTATTAAATTGGATTATTATGAGAACTTGTCTGGCCAAAACTGATTGCATTACATTGGATTACATTACATTTGGATTATTACATTGGATTATTATTATTACATTGGATTATTTAAACTCAGCTTTGAGTTTTCAAAGCTCTCTATATATTGTGGAGAATAATCTTATGATAGGTGGACACTTTGCAAAATTTTTCTTATTCTGTAAATTGTCTCTTCCCTCTGTTGGCTGCTTTCTTTGTGTATGGAAGCTTCTTAGTTTGATATAATCCCATTGTGGTACTAACAATAGCTAAGATATTGAATTAATCTAAATGCCCATAAATGGAAAAATGATAAAAATGTGGTATATATACACAATGGAGGTATTTTTCAAGCATAAAAATGAATAATCTGTCATTTGGAGTAAAGTAAATGGGTTTGGATGTTTTAAGTCAAACAAATTGGACACAGACAAATACCACATGATTTTTCTCTTATATATGGATGTTTTAAAAAAGTAGATATGAATGTAGAGTAATTATCACCAAAGGCTAAGAGTGGTAGGAGGAGGGAAATAGCGGGAGCTTGGATAACGAATACCAAAGCACAGTTAGATAGAAGGAATAGATTCTAATGGTCTGTACAATAGTGGGGTGGTTATAGTTAACTGTAATCTACTAAATATTTTATGAAGAACTAGAAGAGAGGAGCTTGAAGGCCCCAAACATGAAGTAATGATAAGGAGATGGAAATATTAATTACTCTGATTTAATTGGTACATATTGTATATTTATATTATAATTTACATGCACCTTACTGAATTTTTAAAATTACACATGACATACATATTATCACACTATGCCTCAAATTTGTACAATTAAAATAATGAATAAAGAGGTTATTATTGTTTAACTCAATAGCAAAAAAACCCCCAAAAATTCCTAAAATATATTCCACATTTTAAATATTATCACTTTTAAGGATCTGAATAAGGATGAGAAAGACCAAGTAGCTATATGTAGATAAAATTAGACACTACTGAGTAAAAGACACCAAGACAACATATTCTAAGGGGCTGGGGATTTAGCTCAGTGGCAAAAGCGCCTGCCTGGCAAGCGCAAGGTCGTGAGTTCGGTTCCTGGTACCAGAGAAAAACCAAAAAAAAAAAAAATTAAAAATAAATAAATAAATAAAAATTAAATAAACAACATATTCTAAATTTCTTATTTTTCATAAGACTCTAATTTTCAAGGAAGCCAGGACCCAGTGTTTGGCCAGCAGGTCCAGAGTCCCCTTTGCTGACTCACAGGGGGTTCTTGTTAAGAGCCTGCACACAATCTCTGAAATACAAAGAGCTGCTTCAGTGTTTGGCTTACACCACTATAAATATGTTAATACTGTTAACTTGTATAAAAGCAGTTATTCATAAAAATGGAAAGGGGAAGGCTACTAGGACCCAAAAGGGGTAGGGTGAGGGTGGGGATGAGAGAGAAAACAGGATCAGAGTCCAGGGAGCGCTCTACGTTCAGCTATATGAAACACCTTTCCCAGGATAAATGCTCTTAATCATGCTTATATTGTGGGTAATGACATTCGATGTGACAAATATTTATTGAAATATAATAATAATCAATTTCTTTCCCCAGGGAGCTTAGAAGTTGGTAAGAGACACAAACAATAAATAACTAAATAAATAATACAGTTACTGATAGTCACAGGAAAACAGAGCAGGCATGAGGGTAGAATATAATTGAGTGCTGAGATTATTTTAATGAGTGGCCAGATGAGGCAGTGATGTTTGTTTAGAAGACACCATTGAACTGTGACCTGTGGTTAGGCCAATAGAAAGGTCTGAGATGAAACGTAGGTCAGGTTAAAGAAAACATTCATACTGGAGACTTATTAGGGCTTGGTTTTTACTTGTTCTTTCTCTAACTCAATACTCATGCACTGACTAGGCAAGCTATATCTTAGGTTGGCAAGAAGACCAGAAAATTTATTGCATATGCTAAACTTTTTTGTGTGCTCCCCGTAAGTGGACTTGGCTAGAATAGCTGTGTCTTATTCCCTGATATAACTCTTCCCGATGCTCCCAACAGTGCTACAAGTGCTGACTCTGACTCTCCAAATTACTTAATGGAATGACAAAGCTGCTGGCATTTTTCATTGACCCTGAATTCCTTCTTAATGAAACAGGAGCATATCACTCAACAGAGATGGGTTTCTACCTAAATTGGAGTGATGCAAAGTTGCTGCTTTTGTCATACAGTAATCACATCCCATCTTCAGTGACAGGACAGGACAGGACAGGACAGGACAGGACAGGACAGAGAAGAAAAGAAAAGAAAAGAAAAGAAAAGAAAAGAAAAGAAAAGAAAAGAAAAGAAAAGAAAAGAAAAGAAAAAGACCCATTTGCCACTGGCTGTCAACCTCCCTAACATCAAAGAGGTAAAATTTTTAGGCTCCCTCAGTATCTACTACTCGAATATACTCTACAGTTTTAATACTCTGTATTTCTGCACATTTTAATACAAAATACTACCTTTCACAGAACAGGACAAGTACAAATTGTAAAAGGTCAGAACAGCGATTAGTTACTTAGAGGCCTCTTTGCTTCTATTCTCCAGCCTGTCCTCTCCTTTTTTGAATTTGCCTTTTGATGCCTTTAGCTAAATCTTTCTCCAAACTGCCAATAACCCATAACATACAGTGTGAGCTCTTTTGTAATTCTTTCACGGGAAGATCAATTCTTACTCTGGCTCCCTGGCATCTCATATAGGGTCTTTTTATACAGTAGTTGATTAATAAATGCTGTATAATGGCAAATCATTCTTTTTATTTCCCTCAAACATGGATCTTCTCATTTTAATTTTTAAAATAAGCTTTGCAGTCTCTAATATCCTGTTATTTTTCATAAAAACTGCCCAGACTGAAGCCTGCCACACATGCTCAATGGCTCATCACTCAAACAATGCACTAATACACTCACTCAGGCTTAACATGCTAGTGACAAACCAAAAACACAAAATGCCTTTCACTGTCTACTGTAATATTTCACATTGTGTCACGTAGCATTGTTTTGCTTACTGCGCACCAAAGGTATTTGCAATTTGAGTTTTTTTGAGGAGTCAGAAAAATGGTTTGGCCTTTATTTCTGATATGATTCAATTATACACTCCACAGTCAGCTAGTAATTGATAGCAGTATTCTCTCTTTAATTCAATTTCTGTATTGCAACCCATCTGGCACTGTGTACACCCTGTCGGTGAACTGGCTGCCCGTCTTCCTAACTGATACTCACTTCAGCTATTGTAAAACTGAGAAGTTTTCAATCGATTCTTATTCCCAGGTCAATTCATCAAAATACTAAGCTTCAGAACATGTCAGCAAAATGTGTGTTCCCATAACAACACATCATATCCACAAGAAAGCTGGGAGTTTGCTTTCATAACAGGATATATAGTTACTACAAGTTTTATGCTGACTTACCAGAAAAATCTCTAAATTTTAACGGAGAAAAAAAGTGAAATGAAAATCAGTTCTGACATCTGAAAATGAAGCAATAGTCAAACTATTTCCTTAAAAATGCTCCCTAGGTAATGTCCAATAGGAACAATTTTCCTGCTTTTTAGCAAGGGCCCTAGCTGATAAAAAAGGAAAAGCCACAAGCCCTGTCCTTTAGGAAATCAGGGTACGGATGAGGATCTTCTGCAGGGTCTGGAGCAACACCCTGATGCAGGAAGGAATGGATGGGAGGTCAGGAAGAGACTGTGATAGACAGGGTTAAAGACAACTCCCAGGGCTCATCACCACCTGCCCAACTCACCTGGTTCTTCTGTGTCTGAGTATCTGTGGCTCTCCTTCCTACACCTTCAATGTTTTTCTGGCTTTCGCCAACTTCTCATCATTCTCCTTAGATAATCTTTTTCTCTCCATGGCTTCAATGATCACACAGACATCAATGGATCCCTTTTTTTAAAATCTTCCACCCCAATATTTCTGCACTTTTTTTTTTTTTTTTTTTTTACCGGGAATCGAACTCAGGACCTTGCGCTTGCCAGGCAGGCGCTTGTGCCACTGAGCTATATCCCCTGCCCTCTGCACCATTCTTTTAGACTTCTCCTTCTACTGTTCTAATAGGTACCTTGAACGCCACAACTCCAAAAAAGGGGAAAAAAATCAAATATTTCAACCCCCCTCAAAAGAGAACTTGCTGCTGACTCTTAGTTCACAGACTGCCATGGGCCCCCAACCCCTGTTGGCAATCTACCCTCAATATCTTCATATTTCACATTGTGTCTTCCTTCTCCTTCATCCTATCTTATCAATAGTTTATATTTATCCACCTTTGGAAAAGCTCTGAGTTCAGCCACTTAGTCCCTCCTCGGCTCTCCCACTGTGCCTGGCATAGCTCAGCCTTTACCACCTCTTTCCGGGACACTCACAGTAGTCTCCTAACTGCTCAAATAGGGTAAGTGATTGACTTTGCCAGTCCATGAAATATCAGGTGCAAATTCAGGAACATCTGACCGCTGACTAAAACACAGTGGGAGGAACTGCAGAAACGAAGAATTTTTGAGGCAGTAGCCATGCTTCAAAGAAGAAATTTGAAGTTTTTTTGGGAAAATGACTGGATATGCTAGTCCTGCCTTAACTAGCTATATGATCTAGGCAAATCACTTAACCTCTCTATCTGTTTCCTCATTTATAAAAATGAAGGGAATGTACTTCAAGAATTTTGAAGATTATCTACCTACCTACCTAGCTCTATACATATATATCTCTTAAAATAGTACATGGTAAAGAACCAAATAAACATTGTCTTTATCTGTAATCATTTCCTTGCCTGATATTTAACTCTGTGCTCCAAAGGGTATCAACAATTTATTGTTTCCTAAACATGTAATGTAGATTGTTATCTTTCTGCCTCGTATTTCCTTTCCAGTCTTCACTGGGTTACGCAGCAATGCCTTTCCTACACTGACAATTATGCTAGGCTCTGAAGAAAAGGTGGCAGAGTATATACATGATTTTGGCCCTTATGAAATTTACCGTCTACTGAGAGGAACAGTCACTGTTTAAAGACTGCTGATGACCACCCACTTGGACATCAAGCTTCTGTTCCTGAGCCACATCTCCTATCAAGCTGTTCGTGATGTCCCCAAGCAAAGTGAGTAATTCCACGTATTCATCCTGTTTCTAGGAACGTGCCTTTATAATGCAATTGTACTTGTTCCAACAACGTACTTACATGCTGTACCTCCTCCTACAGTAGGCTGTGAATTCTTCTAGGATAAAGAATATATTTCCTTTCTCAGTAGCTTTAGCATTAAGCAGAGTTCCCGCAGCTAAATTGGCTTTAGTGGAAACACTGTCAGTCACGACCTGGTTGTACTGGCTCACTGATTACCAAACTTAAATTTCTGTGTAAGTCAGCTCTCTATTTGAGTTACTCAGTTGGGACCAGCCTTAAAACTGCTATAGTAGGAGGAACATAATCACATCAGCACATGATTATATATGAAATAACAATAAATGACATAAGAAAAACTTTAACATTGTAAACCCTTTTTCTCTTGATGTTACATTTCTATTATACCTACTTAATTTTCATAAAATTTCTCCTATTTAAAACAATAAATAAACAAATGCTTTTAAAAATGTCTTCAAGTTTTTGTTAAACTTTCTAGTAAACCAGTCAAATTCACCAAGCTATTATCATTTATAAATATTTAGAAATAAGGATTGAAACTGTCTGCAGAATAATTTTGGCTTTGACTTCCCTTGATTTTGCTGTTGCTACAGGATGTATTTTAATAAGTAAGACAAAACTTTCCTGTTTTTATGTGAATCACATTATCACATTTTCTACAATTGTTTGCATATTTTAATAATAATGCTTTTCTCCTCAAAAAGGAACATTGTCTCAAATGAAGGTCATGAAATAATCAACTTCTCTTTTACTGTCAATTCTAATCTTATCAATATATAATATGTACTTTATCAAGCTAGAGAAACATTCATCAAGGATACACTGATATTTCCTTTCTAGTAAAACAGAGTATGCAAGAATTCCAACTTACACACCATCAATAACTTATGAAGTGAGTGATATGTATTAGAGAGAGATCCTTTTAGATTACATGGGTATGCAAGCTTTGGCTATTCAGCAACAGGCTTCCCTCTGCAACACAATGTTCAGTTCTAAATAACTGCAGACCTTCTCTCGGCCACTGTATATTCACTCTGTTCCTGGTTTGTTCTTTCAGCTTCCTGCTAGCAGGATCCTGGAGTCCATCCTCAACAGGGACAGGGAATGACTGGCAGCCCCTTTCTTTGGATGCTGCTAGCTGGGCTACACTCCAACTTGTTACTCCTCTACTTCAGATGAGATTGGGCATGTTCAGGGTGGTATGGCTGTAGACTCCTCTACTTCAATAAGTATAACTTATTCCCTCCCTACCACCTCCAACCTCACCTACAGATCTTCACCGCTTTCCTCATGTACTGGTTCAAGCCTCTTATGTATTAACATCAACTTGAATTAGACTTTGGGATTTCTGTGTCCTCAGATGCTGGGCCTAGATTTTGGCATGGTGATCTCTTATCTAGATTACTTTTTGATAGTCAAAGTACAGCTGACTTCCTTTCCCTGGCTCCACTTGTTTCTGGCTTCTTCTTCCACTCTACCTTCACTGCAGAGCCTGTTAGGGTTATGACTGGAAATATGAATTCACTGGAAAGACTTGTAGGAAGAGTGTGGGCATGGTGGTGCATGCCTATAATCCCAGCATTTGAGAGGCCGAGGCAGGAGGATTGCTGCAAGTTCAAGGCCAGCCAGAACTACACAGCAAGATCCCTTGTCTCAAAAAAAAAAAAGAAAGAAAGAAAGAAAGAAAGAAAGAAAGAAAGAAAGAAAGAAAGAAAGAAAGAAAAAAAAGACTTGCAGGAAGGAGTTGTTTTGTTCACTGACATATCCTAATCTCCTAGAATAGCTACTGTCACATGGTGAGCACTAAATGGATGAAATGAATGAATAAATGAATGTCTTTCAGAGGTAACAATTTTTCTGTATATTTATTTTACTTGTCACCTTTTCCCAGAAATTTACTTAGTTTTTTACTTTTTTTTTTTTTTTTTGAGAAAGATGAGAAGTCACAGCCTATATTACCAGGTGTAGCATTCAGCTTAGTATAGTTGCCAGTTTTGATTTTTGGTTCATTTGGTAATTTTTAAGTTTCCAATGTTGATAGCAGCATATTTGGTTGACTTTTCAGAGAAAACTTAAGGATAATAATTCTTCCATATTTGCTATGGACACATACTTTAGATACATTTATATCTTGGGCGATTGTTCTGACAATTTTATAAAGTTGGGGACACAATGAGGATGTGAAGATGCTAGACAAGTATGCAAAGCCTAAATTTGAATTAGATCTCTCTGACAAAAAAGCTTGCTCAATTTATGTTCCTGATGACTCTAACAAGCAGTATGCATGATGCTTTACTTTTTCTTTCTTTCTTTTTTTCTTTGTCTTTTTGAGACAGGGTCTCACTATGCAGTTCAGGCTGGTCTTGAGCTCACTTTGTAGCCCAGGTCGGTCTCAAACTCACAATGATCCTCCTGCCTCAGCCTCCCGAGGTCTGGGATTACAGGCATATACCACAAAGCCCGGCGCATGATGCTAACATGGTCCAACAATGATTCCTAAATGCTTGACCCAAAGAAAAACTATTAGCCAAGAGTACCACAGAAAATAAATAGCATTGATTATTTTACGCTTTTAGCAGCTAACACCATATTGGCATATGATGGCTGCTCAGGTTATTCTCATCAACAAACTAAAAGCACTCAGTCATGTTATTTGTAACATTTATGTAAGGAGAGGTATTTTACAAACCCAATAAGTATACATATTATGGATCTCACTTCTTCTGTTAGAAAACAACTGCATAAATCTCATGGCTTTTATAAAATTAGTGTTCTATAATTTGGATAAAGGAAGTTAAAAAAATATAGTAAGTAACGCTAAAACCCACTATGTGATTAATACAGATGAACTAGTGCCTGTCTTCAGAGGACCCCAGAGGAAAACTCTTATGGCCCAGCAAGACATTGTTAAGACTGACAGCGAACAACTCTGCAGCTGTAAAATGCATTCAACATGGGATAAGGTTGTATTAAATAAGGTTGCTCAATCTTTAACCCTTAGAGATCTTTAAAAAGAAAATCAACAAACAGCCATTTTGGATGGCTTCATCTAAAGCCCAAATGAAGAGTTGAAGTCTTCAATTTCTATTTCCAAATGTAATATAATTCTATAAATTTGACTTTGTGAGGTTTAACATATAATATTTCAAGACACTTTGTTTACTAGAAAACAGTTCTCTGAAGTAAAAAGTTTAAATAACTTCTATCTTCTTCCCTAACTTCTTCCTGAAAAATGTACTGGATACCTAATAGATTAGGGATGTAAAACTGAATAAAGTAAGATTACTATCTTGAGGAGCACAGAATTTAATGCAGCAGATAGACTTGTAAATGAAAAGTATGACAGAAAAAGTGAGAGCAGTTAAGACTAATAGGTAAACTATTGGGAAAAGCAGATTCCAATGTTTAAAAGCGACTGTTAAGTTTCAGGCAGTGTGTTAGGCCTGGGGCAGTACGTAAGGTCTCCTGGTCCTTAGAAAGCATATGGTCATTAGCCACATGTGATTACCAAGCATTTGAAACATCCAAACTCAACTTGAAATAAGTATGCTTAAAAGTAAAGTACACAAAAGATTCTGAAATTTTGTATGACAGAACATAAAATTAGCAAATTTCATAATAACGATAAAATGGTAGTTTTGACATATTGAGTTAATGCACTACTATTAAAATTAATTCAATCTATTTTTGTATATTTTTAATACTGCTACTAGACAATTCCAAATTACATTTCTTATACATATTGTACAACTAGTAGACGTAGTTAATACAATGTATAAATTAACATAGAAATGTGCTATATTATCTTTAAGTTCTCTAATACAATTGTACAAAGAGGAAGGACTATAAAATAGCTTAGTTAGGCAAACGATGATTTCTCTTATGCACCAAAATGTGAAAATATTATGATCATAAAGTATTATGCAAGTCTCACATTAAATATTGACCTTTTTGTTGAACAGGTATGTTTTAATTGTAATATTTACTATGATGTAAAGTCTTTTCATTTTCTTGTTTTTATAACAGGATTTTTATTATAAAGACATATCTACTCTGAATTCTGAAAACATGGTATAAATTTCAAAAACTATCAACAATTACTAAATATATTGCTATAGGTCCTAAAATTTATGAATATGGAAATATGAAACTGATCATTATAAAAATCAAATCATACTACATGTTATTAAGTACTGTGATTTTTTTCTCTCAAAAGCCAGATATTATATATGTTGAATCATAAAGGTGTTCCCCTTAATATGTCATTATAAATACAATGAACAACTAAAAACATATATTTGATGTCTTCAGATAAAGCTCTAAGAATTGAATTGCTGTCTCAATGCTAAACATTTTTAAAGACTTGCAGTACAGGGGCTGGGGATTTAGCTCAGCGGCAAAGCGCCTGCCTGGCAAGTGCAAGGTCGTGAGTTCGGTTCCCGGTACCAGAGAAAAACCAAAAAAAA
>NW_004955418.1:5671267-5749952 GCF_000276665.1 Chinchilla lanigera
CCAGCCCCATTCCCTTACATTTTACATTTGTTATATGATTCTTTTATGATACCATCAACTCCTTTACTCTTCTCCAGTTACTTAAAGTCAAATGATTGCTCCGGGGGCTGGGGATTTAGCTCAGCGGCAAAGCGCCTGCCTGGCAAGTTCAAGGTCGTGAGTTCGGTTCCCGGTACCAGAGAAAAACCAAAAAAAAAAAAAAAAATACTGTTGATACCAATCATTTTGGGGGCTGGGGATTTAGCTCAGCGGCAAAAGCGCTTGCCTGGCAAGCACAAGGTCGTGAGTTCGGTTTCTGGTACCAGAGAAAAACCAAAACCAAAAAAAAAAAAAAAGACTTGCAGTACATTTTAATAATATCAATGCAGAATACTTTTTAAAAATTTTCACCAACTGGCTAAGCGTAAGATGGTAGGTCATTGTTTTTAAATTTCCTATCCTCATTTTCATGTCTTTAATGAAATTAACTTGTCATATTCTAAACTAACTGCTTGCTCATGTGTTCTCCTCATTTTTAATTTGACTTTTCCATGTTTTGCAAAAGTTCTTTGCATATCTTAGAATATTTAAATTTAATTTATCAGGCACATTTTGAGCTCTTTCCTCCAGGTTCCTAGCTTGTCAGTTAATGATTATTATATGGAAGTATATAGCATTTTTTTGTGTGTGTGGTACTGGGGATTGAACTCAGGGCCTTGTGCATGCTAGGTAAGCACCCTACCACTGAGCTATAATATATAAGCCCAGCCCCGAAGTATATAGCTTTAAAATAAAAGACAAAGCATCTTAAAACTTCAAGGAAGTCTTGGTAAAATTACTGTGTATTAAGGGATTTTTCTATATAATTTTAGTATTAGAAAGAAATAATCATTTTCATCCTGCACAAACCAGTAACGATTGAAAAAGTAGAATGATACTCCATCTTGCTGTGAGGAGTGGAAGACCTCATTCCTCTGTCCCTGCTCCAGCCTTTCTATTCACAGTTTGTTAACTACAAATATCATTCATTAAAATATTTCCCCGCTTATTAAAAATACCATTTCAACTGTATTTCAAATCTTTACCAACATGTCTATTTCTTGACATTATATTCTATTTCCACCAACATTTTTACAGATTTACATGCCTAAACATTATTGCTTTAGTTAGTATAGCTTTAAAGTATTTAACACATTTTTATCTCTGTTTTGTGATGTTTCCTTCATTTTGAGGTATATATGTGTTTTTCCACACATATTTTAGAATCATTTTGAGCGTGTCAAAGCCAGAATTTCATTCGATAGAAAGTATACTACATGTATACTCCATATATTACAATGAAAATTACAACCCACTTGTTTGTAGAAGGTGTGAATTTATTATTTTAAGTACATTGGCACCCACATATTGTAGAAATTTATGCTTCATTAGCTGAGAGGAACCACTCAGTATTAGCGTGGGCATCTTAACACCTATAATCTCTCCTTGCATTGCTCCACTGGAGCTTCAACACGTGAGAAAGTGTATGCTACCGACAGCAAACACCAAGAGAGTAATAAACTAACCCTAACTGCAATTTTCTTCATTTCCATTAACTCACAAATGTTAATGAGAAAACATCACATTATTAGACTAAAGGAAAAGACTAAAATCATGAACTGATATTAAAAGTGTTCATTGTAAATACCTTATTTAGATGGACTTATTTTATGTCCTCAACACTGACAACTGTAAATAGTTAGATATTTGTAATATACTAAAATCATGATGACCTGGAAAAATGTACTTTGAAAATCTCGACACTTAAAGAACACTATTTCATTATTAAGAAAATATTCACAATAAATCTCATTTTTAAAAAGCCTTGTATGTCACACAAAGTTATGTTAAAGATTTGAGTGGCCAATAATTTGATAGGGAAAGACAGGATAAAGAAAATAATCCATGCTAAGATAAATTTAACCTTCAACACTGCAGACACTTTTATATTCTACTCATCAATTTAAATGCTAAATCAGAGACTTATAAATCTTCTGATTTACAGTTTCAATAGAACTAGAGAAAGTTAAAGCCAAATGCAGATGAAGTAGTACTGTAGGAGAAAAGAAAACAGAGATGAAGTCATTGGTCTGCATAAACTCTTACCTCTTCTTGCTGGCAGTGACCCTTCACGACAGAATAACAGATAAACTGATTAATAATTCACAGAAACAGCAAATGCATGAGCCATCTGCTTGTTTTATAGCTACCTGATACTAGCATATATAAAAAATAAAAATAGACTCGTACCATGCATGAATTACTGCAGTATCTGTACCTCTGGCTTCTACACTTCTTTGTACATAGTACAAACTTATTTATTTAATGAGTAATGATGAATAATATTTATTAATTTATGTATACTACAAATAAAGACCAAAATTTGAAAATGAGAGGAAGAGAAAAAAGTGTCAATATAAATTAGAATTTCAAATGATTATGAAAGATAACAACTGATAATTAGAGGACATATGCATTTATTTCAGAGGACTACTTCTGAAAGTATAGACTGATTCTATGTCCCTACTAGATGTAAACATTAAGTTTGAACACAAAAAAATCAGTGATATTTTCACTTTTTATGATTCTAAATTTAGTAAATTAGGAATAACTTTAAGACAATAATCCGTCAATATTTTAAAATAAAAATAAGCTGGACATGGAGGTAGGAGCCTGAAATCCCAGAACTCTGGGAGGTTGAGGCAGAATTGTAAAATCTGAGCCTAGTCTGTACAACATATCCACTTAATGAAACTGCCTCAAAATGAAACATAAGGGGGAGGTGGATGGGGACGTAGTTTAGCTCAAAGGGTTCAATCACAGTAGTTGAAAAAAAAGTAACAGTTGAAACATTCTTTTTATGGATTAACACTGGCAATTTATTATTTTAGGTAATATAGACATACTGTATATACCTATGTATTCTCATGAACCAGTGGTATAGATAACCTCTAAAAATAGATAGTTTTAAAATAATTTATATGTGGACTTTTGTGTTGTTTTTCTACTAATGATATGTGACAACACCTCTTGCTTCCCCAAAATAATTCTATATTCGAAGGTAACCCATGATTTGATGAAAATACATATAATAAATGACAATGAATATTTAAAACATAGTGAAAACTGACCCTAGAACTTTCCCAACCAAGAATATAGCCATCATTAATAGATTTGTGTGTGTTGTAAATCTGTCATGTCCTGACAGGCTGAGATGAGAGGCTATCACAACCTTTTCTGCTCATCAGTGAACCCCCAGTGATCTTTCAAACATAATCTGGAAACCTCCAATCTTCACCCTGCTAACTCCTTCTTCAGTTCTTACCAAAATGTGGACTCCATGGAAGTCTGGCCTGACTCGCCATGTAAGTAGACTTTCCTATCCCATTTCCATCTCATTTATTCTCGTCACACCATCTGGCTTGCTTCCACTAAGGTACTAACCACACCCAGTGAATATGTATTACCTGCTTTTTTTCTGCTTCCTCTACCTGCTCATAGCTATATAATGATAAGGAGAGACACGGGCAGTACCTACTATAA
This sequence comes from Chinchilla lanigera, assembly GCF_000276665.1. Lineage (NCBI taxonomy): Eukaryota > Metazoa > Chordata > Mammalia > Rodentia > Chinchillidae > Chinchilla > Chinchilla lanigera. Next base: position 5,674,829 of record NW_004955418.1, read on the forward strand.
TGCAATAAAGCCAGTACCTAGTGCTGGATTATACAAAAGAATCCAATAAGCATTTGGTAAATGAATGAAAGTAAAGACTAGGTCTGACAATGTTTGCCTTTATTTCCTGATAAGCTCAGATCTCAGAGAAAACATAGGGAATAATCTGTTATTCATTCAAGCCCTTCTTAGAAAATTAAAAACTACCAATTCATTTTAGTGGAAGTAGCCCCCAAAACAAAGATGTCAAACTCTTCTTTTCCCATGCACCTCTGTGTAGTGGCTCCATGTACAGTGGATATGGAGAAAAAGTAAACAAAAGATGAAAGCCAGGTATTGCTCCTATTGCTTCAGTACTTCCAAGAGGAATGGGAGCTACACATCTTACAGACAAAGGGAGCCATTTAACTGAGGTCCTAACCTGGGTGCACACATAAGAAGGGGTAGGCAACTAGATGAACAGGTGCAAGGCAGGAGGAAGGGAAGTGTCCCGTGACACTAAGCAGCAGTCCCAGACCCCATGTGAGTGTTTATAGGTATTTTTCTGCAGTTTAAAAACAGCAAGTGCAATTACTTCCAAGCACATAACTACAGCTATCCACAGATAATTCAATAAAGGTCAGGGAGTCTTACTGAGAGTATGATTTCTGGAACCCAGCCGATTACTGGCTGCATCGGAAAAGCAAAGAAGGTTGGGGGATAGCTGCAGATACAAAGTCTGAGCACTAGGAAAAGAACAAGCCACCCCTGGATGCAGCAGTCTCACCCTCACTGTTTATCTGTTCTGACAAGACAGAAGAACAAGGAGTCCCAGAGAAGGTAGGTGATGCTTACGGAGAATTTCCAATTTATGAACAAAGATGGAATGTACATCTCGAGAATGTTGTTACTCTAAAACTCCTACCTCTGAAGAAACAAGGTCTTTCCTGAGATGACTCAGAATACAAAGCACACCGGAGAATCAGGTCTTCAGGAGGAGTTTAAGGAGAGAGAGGGGGAAAAATCTAGTCTGCAGTTGAATAGTTCAGAAACAATAATAGTACTAATAAGACTAGCTCATATTTACAAAGTGATCATCACAATGATTAGAATGTTCTAGGCACCGTGCTGCCCACTTTCCATTTCACCTTCATCAAATATTCTATAAGTGCTATTATCTTGATTTTAAAGTCTGTTTTGCATGAGTTTTGCGGAGGACAGTGTAGTTGGAAGAGACAGTAAATTTATAGATGTTTTCTACACTCTTTGAATATAATGTACCTGTAAGAAAAATTTAGTGATGGTATTCATGTAAAATAATTTATATAGGCTGATAAAAATGTTTAAGTCACAACTTCCAGTGATTATTACTTTAGGGTTATATAACTATCCAGACGATGACTCACAAGATACTTGAATCTATTGTATTATTATACAAAGGGTTTAAAATATATAAGAAAATGTAAGGTAACAATTCTAAATCTTTAATTCCTGCATTATAAGGATCTTGAAAACAAGTTTAGTGAAAAAAGATTACTTGCTTTACGACTTTCTCTGTTGATTAGCAGTCAACTTCTATCTTCAAAGAACTATTTCTAGCCAGACATGATGGCACACACCTGTAATCCTAGCACTTGGGAGGCTGGGGCAGAGGATTACCATGAGTTTGAAGCCAGCCTAGTAAGTGAGTTCAAGGCCAGCCTACCCTAAACTGCATAATGTGACCCTGTCTCAAAAAGAACAGAAACAAAAACAAAGGAAAAAACCCCATCTACTTTCAAGAAAAACTCTAGAATTGGAAAAACTTTTGCTAGTGATTTCTCAGAGGACTAATATGTAAAATACATAAAGAAATAAAATAAATAGACCCCAAAATAAAAGACTCAGTCAAAAATGGGCATGTGAAATGAATACACACTTCACAGAAGTACAAATGGCCAAAAAATACATGAGATGTTCAAAATTGTTAGCCACTAGAGAAATGCAAATTAAAAAACAAGACTCCATCTTACCACAGAAAGAATGGCCATCATTAAGAAAGCAAAAAGTGATACTTTGGTTATCAAACAACTCCAAGATTGAACTTTCCACCACTTGAACAGCAGAGTTTGATAAAAATCTTCATAGTGTTCATAACTTCGCTCAATATTCAAACTGAAAATCTGACTTGAAAAAATATGTATAGGTCTGAGAGTGACTCATGTGTCCAGTCTCACTGTGGGCACAAAGGGGTGACAATTCAGTCTAAGTAGCTCTTGACCAGATAACACATAGTGCTTGTGTTAGTGCATTAAAAGATTCGTCATTGCACTTTTATTCGTGCTTTATTTGCATAAAATATCAGAACCATGGCTCCAAAGAAAATTAGTGATACCAGCAGTAAAGCTCAGAGGAAAACTGGAAACCACAGCAGAGTTAAAGATATCATTGAGAAATGTGAATTTTAAGTGTAAAATGAATTTATAAAGTGTAAAAATGAAATTATAAGAATTTATAAGTGTAATTTTGGGGGCTCAGAACCAATTATTTCATTTCCCATTATCTCTTATGGGAAAAAGTTCATAAGCTTTTCAGTGTTCAAACACAAATCTGGAATGAACCGAGTCTGACAACCGAGATATCACTGTATAACAAATGTTGGAGAGGTGAGGAGAAAAGGAACAGTTCTGCACTGTTGGTGGGAATGTGAACAAGGACAAACACTATGGAAATCAATATGGACTGTCTCAAAAACCTGAAACTAGAAATCCCATTTGATGCAGGTATTCCCCTTTTGGGTACATTCCAGAAAGAGTTAAAGGTATCCTATTACAGTGATGCATGCATGCCCATGTTTATAGCAGTACAATTCATAGTAGCTAAATCTTAGAAGCACCAGCATGTCCATCAACAGAGGAATGGATAAAGAAAATCTATTTACACACAGTAGAGTACTACTGTGCCATAAAGAAAGATAAATTTGAGATATTCATAGGAAAATGGATACACTTTGAGACCATAATGTTAAGTGAAGTAAATCAGCCACACGAGATTATTGTATAGTTTCTCTTATATGAGAAACCCAAAGTATAAATAGATAAATAAGAGATAACAGGAAGCAGGGAGATAGATTTTGCTGAAAGAGAGAGGGCATCAAGATCAAGGGAGGAGAAAGGGGGGAGGATGAAAAGATGTGTCAAGTACATTCACCTACTCCACACAAGGAATGTGAACATTATATACTATTGCAAATATGTACAGAAGAGGAGGGATTAAGAGGAGGGAAAGCAAAGGTGGTGAAAAAGGAATTAAGGTGGATTATGTGCATGTACCAACTCCCCCAAAGAATGTAAATGTAATGTAGCACACACATGTATTAATAAAAAGCTTTCTAGTGTCAGATGTCACATTACATATTTTTCTTCTACAACTGAATAGGAAATGGGCTTAATGTCACAGTTCTGAGATCTGAGTTTAAGGCTGATGTCTGTCAGGAAATGTAGCAGAGAAAACCATTAACCAAAATGTTTTCTTCTAGCAAAGAGGTATTATTAAAGAGTTTTGTTAGTATATGTTTGCAACACATGATTACATTCATTGTGGGGGATGGTATATATACAAAACACATTTTAATTCTTTTTCCTTTCCTTGCCTGTCCCCTCTCTCCATCTCTGAGAAATGCCTTTCTGAGTACAGAGGAAAGATGATTTACAAAACAATTTGAGGAAATACACATAAGGGTTTCATGAAACCTCTTTTCTTATCTTGCCAGTACACAAAGTATTGATACTCCTTATCAATGACCAGCTGAAGCTCAAGGCACAGAATGGAAAAAATACTGCTAATAATTTCCCTGCATTTTGATCCTCAAAACCGTCCAACTGACTATTTACAAGGGTAAAATGTCCAACACCTAGGTTTTTGGCCATTTAAAAGTTTTTCGGTGTGTCATTGTTGACATAAGCTCTCAAGCACACTAGATACTGACTGAGATGTTTACTAAATAGGTTAAAATGTTCCGTAGCTCAGAGCAGTAGCAGTAGAAATGTAAATTCATCCTTTTTTCTAGCATTCATTGGTTTTATAATTCAATGTTAGCCCTTACCCAGGCTACAAAATGATTATTCTTTTAATTTGAAAAGCAAATGTGAAAACCATGCTAGCAAGTGATGAAAATAAGAAATATTTAAAATATGTTTCATAGGTATAAGAATTATGTTAGTACACAAAGGTATATCAAGATGAATGTATTCCTCAGGACTACATAATACTATAATTTTCTATTTTTATTTTAACCAATTAGCTTCTAGGTCTGATCCTATACATCTAAATAACATTATTTATTTATATAATTCACCATTTATAGGTTATTTCCATTTGTATCATTACATCATTTAGTTAATAAACATTTGGTAGAGTACTACTTTATAAAAAATCCCATGCTAATGACTGACAGGCAGAGAACTATTGTCTAAAGTCATGATTTGGGGAAAACATCAGAATAATATACAACTATTTATAAGAAAAATTCAGGCATCTAAAATTTTACTCCCAGGAACTTCATTTTACATAGGAATGACATGAATATACCATCAAATTCATATAAACTCTATGGATATTGTAGTGTGCAAGGCTGGTATTTCATTTGGCATGGTAGGGAGAACTGTAAGGGATACAGGATTAAAAACTCATTTTGTAAGGTAAAGATCCTTCTGACCCATAGAATTGCATATAATTATCCAGTGTATTCAGAAATAGACTCCATATTTAATGTTAAAGATCATTAAACCATTCTGGTTTATCATTCTAGAATATAATCCTGGCAAAAAAGAAACTTTCTCAATTCTAACATGATGAGCAAAATGGAGTTACTGAGGAATGATAAGCAAAGCCAACGAAATCTTTTCAAATAAGGGTAAAATCCCACAGGAAAGGTGAAATGGAAAGCTAAAATCTTGGGCAAATTATCTCACAATAGGTTCCCTTCTAAGAGCTCTGACATTTATGACAGAAAGTAGCAAAATCTTTTATCATAAACCTAGAAATTCCATTCATCTTCTGTTCTCTGACCTTTTTAAAAAAAATATAATCAATATAGATTTTTTTATTCATTTTAGTTTTTACTACAAACTGCTGAATAATTTTTCATACAAGAAGTAGAAAGTAACATTATGCTTTAAAATGCCATTTGTCTTCACTGAAATTGTTTGTCTTTACATACAGAGCATCATCCCAAAGGCAAAATGCAATGCAAGCATTTTATGTATACAAAGATGCCAACATCAGTAACAATTGTCTTGAAATACAGTGGCGGCCTACAATCATGGACATCAGTTCAGCTGAATGTAAATATCCATTTTTTTCCCCTCAGAATAAGATGAAATAGCAATACTTTAAACAACTTGATGCAGATTTGGTTTAATTCATCAGGTTTGTTTTAGAACTGGAACACTGATTAATTTCTTAACATTTTAGATGACAAACACATTGTCAAATTATACTAGCAAACAGAAATAAAGCAATCCACTGCCACTATTTTTGATCATCTGACAGACTGTTTTCCTTAAAAAGGAAAAGAAAAAATCCATTAAACAACAGAAGTAGTCAAAGCTTCCAAGGCTACAGATAAAATAATTCCATTATAACATATCTGGAATACATAGTATTACATAGCTTGTCAACATTTATCAGTAAAGAAACATAGCAAAAATTCTTTCACTGGTTTCCATTTCCCTATTGTAGTTGAAACATTTTTGGAAGGACGGTGACCTTGTCAGGAAACCTTTATCATTAGAGTGAGGTGACTGAGGGAGCACAGATACTGCAACTCTCACAGGGCCCCAAAGGCAGACTCCTGCTTGCTCATTTATCTGACACACTGAAAGTAATTATTTCCCAAGTCCAAGCCACTCTATCTGACTTCTTTGGCTTCTTGTCATTTTTAATGTTTTCTATGGTGGATTATGTCTTGTACTGAAGACCCTCTTGATGGAAGAGTTTTTCATTTATTATAGAATTTTCTACCATTAGTCACATATGCCAAGCATGAAGTCAACCAACATGGGTTTAAGGAAGGAAAGGGCAGTGGGAAGAAGAGAGTGTACAGTAATGTTTTGTAAGGTGTATCTTTATTACTTTGAGTGATAAAAAGATCTGACTAAAACATGTAAGAATAAAAACATCACAAAGTACAATGTCATTGAAAGCTGTAAATTCTGACCCTCCCCCCAAAAAACCCAGAGAAGTCATTCTGAATAATAAAACACCACAAAATCTGTCTGGCAGAGTACTAATGTAAAGCTATGACAGAAATGTCTAAAAATAACTTCAAGAAAACCACTACTACAACAAATGTCAAAACTCTCACAGATGCAGAGGTAATTTGTTAATATTCCACTTACTCTGTTATGCCCATGCAAGCTCTTTTCCACTTAACAAGTATCTAGGATGGTTAACAGGCATGGTGGTATTCTTTGAAAATATCTGATTCCAATCTGGCTCTGAGAAACCTAGGAGTCATCTTCATCCACCACCACTCTATCAATAAGTCATGCTGGTTCTACCTACTAAATAGTCTTTAATTTTACATCTGTTTTCTATTAATGCAGTAGCTAAGCCTAATATTTGCCTCATACTGCAGATCTCCCTTGTCTATTTTTAAAAGCTCACATAAAATATTGGAAAAAATATGTAAAAATCTTTTTTTTTTTTGGTTTTTCTCCAGTACCGGGAACCGAACTCACGACCTTGCGCTTGCCAGGCAGGCGCTTTTGCCGCTGAGCTAAATCCCCAGCCCTGTGTAAAAATCTTAACAATGATCATTTAATGACTGCTATGTAAGGTCTGAGAAACTAAGACAATTACATTCATAACAATCACCTATAATGAGAAGGAAAACAAATTTATTATTAGCAATGAATATCTCTTGGTTCATTTATTAAGAATTGAGGAAGAGGTGGTAAAAGAGCATAGAAAGGAAAAAAAAGGAGTAAAGAAAGAGGGAAAAAGAAAAAACTTTACACAATCAACTAATACTGTAGTTGGAGAAGCAAGATATTCATTGAAGAAGAGGAGATGATGTACTCTAGATCTAGAATGTTCTTCAAAGGCCCTTAAGACAATGGGTTGGTCCCCGTGAGGCACTACTGGAAAGTGACTGTCTGTAAGAGGTGGGGTCTAGTGGTAGGCGTTAGGTCACTGGGAGCATGCCCTTAAGAAAGACTGTGGGGCCTCATCTCTTCCCTTCTGTCTTCTGCTTCCCAGAAGCTACGAGGTGACAAGCTTTGTTCTATGTGCATCCAGCCATGATGTGCTGCCACAGAAGCAAGAGCAATAGTGCCAACCCATCATGGACTGCAGCCTCAAACTGTGAGCCAAAATATTTCTACTGATAAAATGATTATCTTGCATATTTTGTTGTAGCAATGGAAAACTGATGGAAAGCTGACTAATATACAAGATAAAGTCCAGATGAGAGGGACACACAGAAGGACAGAGACTGATGGTGCTGGCTTAGGATTTCAGCATGGTCTCTAAGGACAATTAGAGATACAAAGGTTGAGAAGAGGGATATAACCATCTTATAAATTTTTTAGTTCTTTTTCAAAATATTTAGTTTTAATTATCTTAGTTTTAGAGTATAGTTCAGCAAAACATGGCCCATGAACTAAATCTGGTCTGCTTTATTATTTTTTGAATAAAATTTTATTGGAACATAGCTATGCCCTTCTGGTTATGTATTTTCATAGTTACTCTAATGACAGACTTAAGTAGCTATGATGGAGACCATATGACTTAGAAGTATAACATATTTAACCTTTGGCCCTGAAGAAAAGTTCTAGTCCAAGAAAAAGTTATTTTTTTGTGTATCCATTTTGTAGATATTACCAAAAGCAATGAGGTCTTAAGAATGCTATAAAAAAAAAACCTCTTAGAATTAATAACTAACTTTAGCAATGTAGCAGGATACAAAAATCAACACACAAAATCAAGAGCATGTGTGTATAATAATGATGAACTCAAAGAGAAAGAAATTATGAAAACAATACCACTTATGGTAGGATCAGGAAAAATCAAATATCTAGGTACTAACCTAACCTACCCAGAGAACAAAAGCAATCTTGGGCAATAACAGGAAAGCAGGAGGCATCATAATACCAGACTTTAAGCTATACTACAAAGCCACAATGGTAAAAATGTCATGTACTGGCACAAAAACAGGACCTGTGGATCAATGGAACAGAATAGAAACAGCCCCAGACACATTCAGCTATTCGATTTTTGACAAAGGGCCAAAGCATATGCTGGAGGAAAGATAGCCTATTTGACAAGTGGCACTGGGAAATTATGTCTGCAGAAGATTGAAGCAGGACTCCTATCTCTCATCAGGCACTAAACTTTAATAAAAAAAGATCAAGGATTTAACATTAAAACAGAATCTCTGAAGCTACAGAAAGACAAAATGGGTAAAACACTTGAGATCACAGGCCTAGGAAAGCAGTTTTTAAACACAACCTCAAATGCACAAGAAATAATAACAATCAACAAGTGGGATTACATCAAATTAAAAAACTGCATAGCAAACGAATCACTTAGAAAGTGAAGAGACAGCCTATAGAATGGGAAAAACATTTGCCAGTTACTCCTTAAAGGAACAATAGCTAGAATATACAAAGAACTAAAAAGAAAATAATTACACCACCTAAAGTAAGAGACCCAGTCAAGAAATGGGCAAGTGAAATAACAGACACTTCTCAGAAGAGGTACAAATGGTCAACAAATATATGAAAAAAATTCAACATCTTGACCATTAAATAAACACAAAATACAATAAAACTAAGATTCCATCTGATATCAGAAAGAATGGTGATTGTTAAGAAATCAAAGAATAACAAATGCTGGTGAGGCTGTGGTGAAAAAGGAATCCTCCTTCATTGTTGGCAGGAATGCAAACTAGCACAACCAGTGTGGAAACCAGTATGGAGATTTCTCACAGAACTAAAAGTAGAAATTCCACATGAAATTTCCTACTAGGTATCTTCCTCAAAGCGCTAAAGACACCATACTATAGTGATACATACATTCTAATGTTTACATAAGCATAATTCATAACAGCTAAATCCTGGAAGGAGGCAGATGAATAGACAAAGAAAATGTGGTATCTATATATAATGGAATATACTGGCTATAAAGAAGGACAAAGTTAAGACATTTGCAGGAAAATGGATGCACTGGAAAAGCTAATGTTGAGTGAAATAAACCACTCATGCAAGCTTAAATACTATTATAGTATCTGTCCTTCGGGTAAGGCAAAGTACAAACAAAGAGAATAATAAAGGATGGATACAAGAAAACAAGGGGATAGATCTCTTAAAAATAGAAAGGGACCCAGAAGACAGGGGTAGAAGGGGAAGTAATTAGAATTAAGATGCTCCATGTACAGAAACTAATAACCTCAGTGAATGTAAACACTGTCATAAACATAAACTAAGAAGAATAATTGCAACAAGAATAAAAATGAGAAAAGGGGATTTAGAGGTGCAGGGAGGGAGGTATGGGAGAAAGAAGAGTACTAAAAAAGAAACAAGCTGTGTTATGTACATGTACCCACTTCCCAAGATGAATGTAAACATCATGTACTACAAACATACACTAATAAAAAGGAAAAAAATGCAATGGGAACTTGATATTAGCTTATGAAAAATAAGAAAAACTATCATTTACTTTGATATCTTCATTGAATACTACCATTTTAAGGAAGTTTACCTATCTACTTTGTGCAATGTTGCACAATTCAGAAGTGATAAATGCAAAATAAATGAGAGCTATTGAGAATCCTAAAAGAAATATATTAGTCATGCTAACCTCCATCCTCTGTGTGACATGTTGAACATTTTCTCTCAATGATTTCTTTTTTTACTTTTATTTTTATATTTTGGTGGTGATAAGGATGGAACCCAGGGACTTAGGCATGCAAGGCAAGAGCTCTACCACTGTGCCACATTCTCAGCCCAAGGAAGAGTCCATGATAAGTTATAAAAGACATGATTTATAAATGGAACTAATTCCATGAGGAGTTCTCGTGTTTTAGAGGGAAGAACAGTAATGTAGCGGGTAGGGAAGTGAGCACCCATCACTGCCTATTTACAAGTCACTATGTGAGGACAGCTAACATAGTTGTGTTATTGACTTCTATTGCTTTATTGAAAGGAATAGTTAATGTTTAGGTGTTTGATTAATCTTACATGTCTATGTTTGTTTTCCTGAGTAACCAATTTGAAGATATCAATATGCAATACAACAACCATTGTTAATTTCCTATCACCTTGTCTGAAATTCAGTATTGCTTGTATTGTTTTTGTGTTGTTTTGTAAATGTATGTATGTTATTATGTTTTTGTCCTTTTATCTTTAAAAAATAATAGAAAAAAGACAAAAAAAACAAATCAGTGTGGACAAACAACAGACTTTCAATTTTAAGAATGTCACTTTAGCACCAATCATGATTACCACATTCACTTAGTAAGGAAAAGATCAGCAGTGCATTGTTTTTTTTGCCATGATTATATATTTCGCTATTTGCTATCTAATCCTTATGTTTTTTTCTGGGATATTAAAAGATTTAACATTAAATCACACTTTGAGTACATGTTCTTTGAAGCAAATGTGAGCAATTTATTCCTACCATGTATCATTATCAAAGCAAGGTCAAGCATATTTTGTGCTGTAAATATTATTCCTTAACATTTGGTGTACATGTAATTGTTTCATGCATGAGTTGTTCAGTTGCACTATGTACCAGGCACTGTACTACAGTGGGGGTAATATGAATAAAATTGGTTCTACCCCTCAAAAGGTTTGCAGTTTGTGCTGTGCGTGCATGTGTGCCTGAAGTAACATTTAAACAGCTTCAAAAGAAAAACTCATTAGTTCAAAGAGTTTCAAGTGAAATATTTATGTAAATCTGTGTTGACCCAAAAAGTAAAAACAGAATTTCCTTCAACAGATACTCTTTCACAGTATAATTTTCAGAACTCTTTGTTTCATAACATAAAAATGTTCATGAAATATCCTATTCTTACTCTTGCTCCTTAGTTTTAAAAAAATGAGAGATATATTTGAGTAGGTATCTATAATTCACACCTTTCCTATATCCTTTCCTCCTATTTAACTGAGGGCTCCTAATATCCCCAAGTCACAGGTATGTAGGTAGAGGATCCTAGGATGGATCAAGCAGAGCATGATAAAACCAGTTCTCATTCCAGCAGAGACCTAGAAGCCACCCTCACTAACTCTGCAACTGGTAACTGGGTGTGGAAGAGGAGCATTTTACTCTGCATTACCAGGGTGCTCTAGAGTCAACGGTGATGGGAGGTTACAGTTCCTCTTTTCATAATCTGTGGGATTCTAGACCAATAGAACAGGCAGAACAATCAGTGAAGACAGACAGATGAGTCAAACAGATACAGATATCTATGAAAAGGTGAAAGATTTTATGCTGGTGATAGAGGAAAGACGTCTGATACATGGAATCAGAGGACTGGCCATGCACTCTTCTCAGCAGTATACAGACAGTATCAGGACGAACAGGAATTAGGAACACATATTGCTGAAAACTTGGGTCCCTTCTACTCTTCTAGACAATCTTTTTAAGCAGTATTCAATGTGCCATAAAATGAAGTCCATTTAGCTCTGAAACAAGGATTTAATAAAGATGGGGTGGGGAGTAATTCTCTGCTCATAAAGAAAACTAGCAGGCATAAATATGAGGTAAAACCTGTTCAAAATTATGGCATTTTTCTTCTAAGTGAAGGAAGCCCTTCATATGGAAATGGAAAATCAGAGTGAAGGCATACACAGCCAGACCTTTCTGGTCCTAGCAATCTCTCCCAGTATCTGCGTGGAGCATTGGCTGCCAGCACTGAGTTTCATCTCAGCTCTATGGGGCTACCATGACGGGCCTTTGCAGCGCACACACAGCCCACAGTCTGCAGGGCTTCTTTTTCTATTTGGAGACAGGATCTTGCTATGCAGTTCACACTGACCTTGAATCGACTGCAGAGCCCAGGCTGGCCTGGAACTTGTGGCTCCTGCCTTAGCTTCCCAAGTACTAGGATTACAGACATACACCAAAAGCCCAGCTTTTTAAAGACCACATTCTGGACAGAGTTATGATCACTAGTTGCTTCTGCCCTCTTCAGACCTTTCTTCCTAGCACTGTATTTACTTGCTTTTTTTTTTTTTTTTTTTTTTTTTTTTTTTTTTTTTTTTTTTTTTTGGTTTTTCTCCAGTACCACGAACCGAACTCACGACCTTGCGCTTGCCAGGCAGGCGCTTTTGCCGCTGAGCTAAATCCCCAGCCCCTGTATTTAACTTGCTTATAGTCTTTATCTGCCTTTGTTTTCTGTGAATCTTCTATATAGAGATTATATATATAATCTTATGTATAAGATTATAATCATAATTATATATATAAGATTATAATATGCCTTGGTGTCCAGTTCTCTTTTCCTTTGCAACTGGGTCGTATTTAATGGTATTATAATTTGAACTGCCACCTATTTTTCTCAGAGGCTTTTTTTCTCTCATTTTTAATTTTCTTGCATTTTTAAATTTAACCTTTTAACCTACTTCAAGGCAGATACTGTTAACCCTCTTAACGGACAGTGTTGGAAAAAGTCTTTTGATATTAAGAAATACCCTCTCCCCCACTTTTTAAACAAGATTTTTATCTTCAAATTTGTTTTTTTTTCTCATAGAAAGTCTAGAGAAATTTCTGTCTTAGGTAAACCTGACATGTGGAAAAACACAGTGAGACATTTCCATTGTCAAGTCCAACAGTAACAAGCTATACTCTCTGCTCACATAGTTCACTCTCATCTTATTTCAAATGTTACTGTGGGTTCTACTGATTATATAGTAAGACTCTTAAGAAAGAAAAATCAGTTACTGTATTGGTTTTCTTCCCTAAAAAATACCAAAAGAAGTAGGTTTATTTCTATGAATGAAAATTTTATATACTTCATTTCTTCACTGGTAGCCTATTTGGGCAGTATTAGAGAAATTTCTGAATACAATGAAAATATACTTCTCACTTCTGTTTTTCAGTTGCCATTATGATTTGCAGGCCCATAAAGTTACTAATGTGGATCTAATTTTAGATTTTAAAGGAAGCACTCAACTATCAAAGTGGTTCCTTAAGTAAATGAGTTAAACATTACTCCAGAGTTATCTTTGGATTCATAGTACAGCTGTGCCACTTCTCATAGCCTGGCAACTTGACTGGATTGAGAGGCCCCTAGAAAGGTGACTGATTGAGGGAATGCTGTATTCCCCAGTGGGTTCATCCACCGACACTCAGAGCTGAATGTGCGGCCAGAGGCGGGGCCCATTGGAGGCGGTGGGGGCCGGGGCCGGTGCTGCTAGGGAAGTGCGTGCCCTGGGAATCTCTCTCTCACCGGCGCTCTTCCTGTGCTCTGCTTCCTCACCGCGTGAAGTGATCATCTTTGCTCACCGTGCCCTGCTGCCATGATGTCTTTTCTCTTGGAGCCAGCAGATGTGGACTGAAACCTCTGAACCTATACACCAAATTAAACCTCCTTCCTTTAAGCTGTGGGAGTCAGGTGTTTTGTCCCAGCAACAGGCAAGCGAAGAAGACTGCCATCATAAGTTAAAAATAATTTTTGAAATTGCCTCTTAATGTTAAAAATCTAGAGGTGAAATTAAGTGTGAAATATATACTTCAGTTCAAACATCACTTTTTCACGGATGCCTTTCATGATTTCATGATGGGTTCATATCACATTTTAAAATGCTACCTTGCATTTGTTATTGGTTGATTTCTTGATGCTGGCCATTCTTTCTGGGGTGAGATGGCTGGCGGGGCTGTGGGGAAAAAGGAATCTTTTTCCGCTGTTGCTGTGAGTGTAGACTGGTACAACCATTGTGGAAATCAATCTGGAGATTCCTCAAAAAACTAGGACTACAGGTCCCATTTGACCCAGCTATTCCCCTTCAAGGTATTTTTCCAGAAGAATGAAAAACATCATATCATAGTGATATATGTGCATCCATATTTATAGCAGCACAATTTTTTTTTTTTTTTTTTGGTTTTTCTCCGGTACCAGGAACCGAACTCACGACCTTGCCCTTGCCAGGCAAGCGCTTTGCCGCTGAGCTAAATCCCCAGCCCCAGCAGCACAATTTTTAATAGCCAAACCTTGGAAACAAACCAAATGCCCATCGACTGAAGAATGGATAAAAAAGATGTGGTATTTTTATATAATGGAGTACTACTCAGGTATAAAGAAGGATAAACTTGAGGTTTATATAGGTAAATGAATACAACTAGAGATGATACTCATAAGTGAAATAAATTGAACTTGCATGTATAAACATCATCTTGTCTCCCTAGCGTAAGAAACAGGGTAAATAAGATACAAAATCTGCAATAGATATTGAGCAAGGGAAAGAAATTGCTCAAAAAGAAAGAACAATTGGGATGGGGGAAAGGAGAAGAGAAGAAAGGGAGGCTGAGGCAGGGGGATCATTGAGAGTTTGAGACCAGCCTGGGCTACAAAGTGAGCTCAAGGCCAGTCTGAACTGCATAGCAAGACCCTGTCTCAAAAAGACCAAAAAAAGAGAAAAAGAGAAAGGAAAAGAAGGCATTTAACATAAGAGTTTTAATTGAGTTCATCTGTGAAACATAGGCTTTAAAAATTATGAAAAAATGTTTCACCATGTGAAAGTATGGCAAAAACATGGAAGTCCTTGTAATCTGTTTCTACTATGATATGTTTTTAAGTGTAATTTGTTATAAAATTATAATTTTCTTCTTTCATATGGTATATATAAAATAAAATGTTCAAAATAAAATAAAAATAAATTAAAAATTCAAAATATGGCACAATTTTTAAATGGTACATCCTTAAATTACATGCTAAATATGCTTCATTTGGTCATAAACAAATTTACAGATTATTTGTACACCGTGCCATATGGGTATGTCTTGCCTACAACTTTAATTTTATTCCTTGAATAACTTATGTAAGTAGATAGAAGCCAAATCTTAAGCAAAATGGGTAATTTCAAGAAAGAAGAGGAAGGGAAAAAATATGTATATAAGTATACATAGGATAGCTAAGATAACTGTACTTCTGATTTCTATGACTTTGTTGAAAGGAACAGTTAGTGTTTAATTGTCTGATAAATCTTTCATGCCTGTATTTGTGTACCTGAGTAACCAATTTGAAGATATCAATATGTAATACAACAGCCATTGTTAATTTCCTATCACCTTGTCTGAAATTCTATATTGCTTGTGTTTTTGTGTTATTTTGTAAATGTCTATGTGTCTGTTAATGTTTTCATTCTTTTATCTTTAAAATAAAAAAAAAGAAAGAAGAGGAAAAATGTTTACTGGGAATTAAAGTTAACTGCTACAAGCTTTCTACCTTAAATGTTGGAGCTAAGGAACCTGGAACTGTTCTGAGCATAGCACTGATGTTCTCAGCATCGTTTACATAAGCAATGGATAGAAAGCAGAAAAAGGAAGAGATGCTAAAAGAACTCTGCACCTCCAGAGCACCCAAATACATAACAATCTATCTGATGTTTAATGCCCATTATTTCAAAGTGAAAAGTTAAAAATAAACACTTTCTGCTGCTTTCTTATGCCTTGAGCACTGTCTGAGGCAGGACAGAGTCAAGATAGCATATAACTACTGTTAGGTGAAAAATGGATTGAAACAGGATAGTTGGTCAACTTCTCTGATTCAGGGAGGATGACAATATTCTAAAAAGAACACTGACATTTTCACATTAAAACTCTGAATGGTCACAACTTGAAAAATCAATACCTAAGCCTAAGCATTCAAAGCCTTTATAAGAACTCATAACAAAAAAAGAATTTTAGGTGGTACGCCCACAGATTTGCACTAGCAATAATTCGCCTTTTGTGTCTTGTGAAAAAATCAAGCAGTGAGAAAGGAAGGTTAGCACTTATGACAGTTGCGGTAAGACAACCTGAAATTCTCTCTCTATAAAGTCCTTAATAATCTAATGTCACTCAATCTTACTTTTTACTCACTAAACTATTTGTTCCATCACCTATTCATATGTCCGATGTTTGTACTGGGTGATCAAATTATATAATTGTCTTGGTTACTTTTCTCTCCTTGCTAGGACAAAATACCTGATGCTCAAAATTAAGGAAGGGAATGTTTATGTAGCTCACGGTTTGTGGAGGTTTCAGTCTATATTCAGCTGACTCCAAGGCAGGGTGGCACATGGCAGAGGACAGCAGTTCATAGTGGCAGAAAAAAGCAAAAGCAGCAACAGTAAAAAAGGAGGAGCAGCAGAGAGCAAGCCTCTTTCTCTCCCTTGTATAGTATGCAGGCTACTTGCCTCAGGGCAGGTGTAGCACTCACATCCATAATCCCAGCATTGGCCCATGAGTCAATCATAAATTCTAGAAGCTTACTTCATGACTGCATGAGGCTTTAGAGGAACATCTAGACACAAAGTGTAACAATGGTGAATGTTTAGATTTCAAGAAAATTTATTACAGTAAAAAACATTGCCATTAATTGCCCTCATCTTGAACTCACTTGTCCCGCTGTTCTTGTCACGTTCTGAAGCAGTCCTAGAAGTCCTCTTTCATGCCTTTATGAGGCATGATCAAACATGTGAATGCTGCTGCTGCCAAGTGCCATCCAGAGGAAAGACAGCCCGGTAAAAAATTAGTGTATCTTCTCTACACAGAAGACCCCCAAAACTCCACCAAAAGACTTGGAGATTTAATAACCAAATTCAGTAGCATAGCTGGATACAAAGTCAACACTTGAAAATCAATAGTGCTCCTGTACACAAGCAACAAACACACCGAGAGAGAAATTAGGGAAACCACACCTTTCATAACAGGATCCAAAAAAATGAAATACTTAGGAAACAATCTAATAAAGGAAGAAAAAGATCTACACAGTGAAAACTACAGTACTCTGCAAAAAGAGATCAAAGAGGATTTCAGAAAATGGAAAGATAGTCCTCACTTGGGGATAGGAAGAACCAACATTGTGAAAATGGCCATACTCCCAAAGTTGTTATACAGATTTAATGCCATCCCAATCAAAATACCATTAGCATGCCTTACAGATATAGGGAAAATATTCCTAAAATTCATCTGGAACCAGAAGAGACCCAGAATAGCAAAAGCAATCCGGGGCAACAAAGGAAAGGCAGGAGGCATTGCAATCCATGACTTGAAATTATACTATAAAGCTACTGTGATAAAATCAGCATGGTCCTGGCAAAAAAACAGACCTGAGGTCACTGGAACAGATTGGAAGAATCAGCCACAACCACAATCCAAAAATCGGCATCTGAGATGAAGACACACTTCTCAGGTGAAGAAATACAAATGGCAAATAAATATATGAAAAAATGTTCAATGTCATTGGTCATTTGAGAAATGCAAATTAATTCCATCTCACTCCAGAAAGAATGGTCATCATTAAGAAGTCAACCAATAACAAATGCTGGCTGTGCTGTGAGGAAAAGAAACCTTTTTGTACTGCTGGTGGTTGTAGACTGCTAAACCACTATGGAAATCAGCGTGGAGATTCCGCAGAAAACTAGGATTAGAGATTCCACATAACCCAGCTATTCCCCTTTTGGGTATTTTTCCAGAAGAACTGAAAACATCATACCATGGTGATATATATGCACCCATGTTTACAGCAGCACAATTTATCATAGCTAAATCTTGGAAACCACCCAAATGCCCATCAACTGAGGAATGGATAATAAGATGTGGTAAGTTTATACAATGGAGTATTACTCAGCTATAAAAAAGATAAACTCGAAGCTTTTATAGGTAAATGGATACAATTAGAGACCATACTCATAAGCGAAATAAATCAGAACCACATGTGTAAACATCATACTGTCTCCCCAGTGTAAGAACCTCAAAGAGTAAGTGAAACATGAAAGGTACAATAGATATTGTGAAAGGGAAAGAAATTGCTCAAAGGAAGGAACAACTAGGATGAAGGAAAGAAGAAAAGAAAGAACGAAGGAAGAGAAAAATATGTATGTATGTACAAGGATATCTGGGATAACTGAACTGCTGATGTCTATTGGTTTATTGAAAGGAAAAGTTAATGCTAAAATTTTTTTTGACCAATTCTGAATGCTTATATCTGGTAATCCGAACAACTAATTTGAAGACAATAATATGGAATATAACAACTATTGTTGAATTTCTACCATGTGGATTAGTAAAACTCTGTATTGTTTCTAATTTTTAAATTTCTTTAATTGTTTGACCAATCTTGCATTCTTACATCTGGTGATCTGAGCAACTTTGTTGAAGATAACAATATATATTATAACAACCACTGTTAATTTCCTGTCATCTTGCTTTGAAATTCTGTATTGCTTTCATTGGTTTTTATGTTGTTTTGTTTTTATCTTTGTTGCTGTTACTTTGTTTTCTATCTGAAATAAAAAAAAAAAATTAGTGTATCCTTCATCCAGCTTACTTACTGGATCCGGCACCATGTAATTTCTTGGTCTTCCCCAAAGTCAAAATGATAGCAAAAGATGAAACATTTTGAATTTTTTCAGCCCACTGAGACAGCTATGACAGCACAACTAAAGACACAGATGAAGACATGAAGAGCTGCTGCAGAAAGTGGCATGAACCATGGAATACGCAGATTCAAAGGGAGGAGTATGATGAGGGTGGTTACCAGCGATGTATCTCTACTGTAAAAATATTTTTAGAGTTACATTCACTGTAGTTTTCAATCACATTGCATATTCAACTCCTACTTATAAGAAAAATACTCAGTAAAAAATGTTCACAAAATTTTCACTAATTCTTTCCCATAAAATGCAAATTAAACTGTGCAAAAAAGTTCAGTATTAAAAGGTCAATTTAAAAACATAAAATAGGCAATTTTTCCTATAATGATAAAAATATCTGTCCTTAAGAAGTAGAATTATAACACCAGGCCACAAACAACTGTTCTCTCTTAGCTGTTTTATAACATTTATTACATTTGAGGTCATTTTACTTTATACTACACAATCTTACTTTAGAAGAAAATGGTTTCCTACATACTAATGAAAACACAAGGGAATGACAGCTTTCATGTTATTTTAATTCTTTAGATAACATTAATTCTAGGATTAGATGTGATCTGTATTACTATTATCTAGCAACACCAGAGCTATTCACTTAGGTAAGTGATAACTGTATTCAACTGTGAGTCATAAAACACGACACCCCATGGGAAAGTATGACCCATTATAATTATGCACACATTTTGCTCACATTCTACCTACCACTTTCTTGCAATACAAGATTTACAAAGTTCTATAAAACAAAAATGTCAGGAGTGTTGTATGTCCACCTTGCTCACGGTTATATTGCCAGCAGTAACTACCACAGCACTCAGCACACAGCAGACCCAGTAAAAGGGAGCTACAAAGTATGCTTTTCTATTTTGAAGGAGTAATGGTAGAACTATCAGAATTATAAAAAAATGAAACATTGAAAAGTGTCTCACACCCACCTGAATTTATGAGGAAAACAGTACAGAAGGACAATATTTTGAAACCTGAGAATAGGAAGTCATCTTTCACGCCAGTTTCCTCATATAGATTGTCCACTAGATCACCAAATCCTGATGGCTTTACCATCTACATGCGTCTAAATCATGGCCATGTCTCATTTCCACAACCACTGCCTGCATCACCTCCCATTACCCCTTGTTTAGATAACCGCGAGAGAACTCTAGTTGGTCTTCTTGCTCTGCACTTGCCCATTAAATACATTTTCAAAAAGGAATTCCAACTTATCTTTCAAAAGCCTGGGACAGATCAAGTCAGTCCTCAAAGGCCCACTCATGCAGACTAAGAGCCACAGCCCTTCCAGTGGCTTACAAGAGCCCTGTGATCTGGTCACCTAATAACTTCATTTTATGTCTCCTTCGTTGGCTTGCTTTCAACACAGCCAGTAAGGCCTGGCTCAGGACGTTTTGCACTTGCTACACTCATTGCTAGAAAGGTTTTCTCACTGATATTTATCTGGCTCCCTCCTTTGCCTTTTTGGGGTATTTTGCAATACTGTGCATAAAATAGTATCCACCCCCATCACCCCATTCTCTTTTATTGTTATCCTCCATCTCATGCTTGCATACATTTTATATTGTTTGCTTTTTAAAATGCATTTATTATCCACTTCCCTCCCCTTCCATAAGTTCCACAGGACAGAACTTGTTTCATTTGCCACTACAGCTACTGTTCCCTAGGAAGGGCTTGGCTCAAGTACACCTAGTATTGATAACACTTAGCCGAAAGGGTAATGAGAGTAAGGTGGAAAAAAAGGGCTTTAGATAAACTGCCCAGAGACACTTGGATTTTAATTTTGCCTTTTCCCCAGAGTGAAGATGTGGCCTTGTTGACAGAATTTGACATAACAATCAGTAAAGCCCTATGTTTAAAACATATTCAACAAGACTAGTGGACGTATTAAGTATTCCCCGAATGGTGCTACAACGTCCATTGTACAGGGCAAGGAAATGAGTGTCTCAGATTTAACAAGGCTCCAGTTCTGATAGCATCATCATTACAGACTCTGAAGACTGCGGAAAAATCAGCTAAGACAGCCTGCATTTCTTCTTGCTGCACGTGGTCACCTTTTCCTGAAGTTTCTGTATCATCCACTCAACAGATAATCTAATCTTAAAATGGTATTGCCATGCGTGGTCTCTTGTCACTAAATTGTTGTCTTCTTGAAATGCTGTAGGCTTTTCCTAGGCAAGAGCCTTGAAATACTCCCCTCCTACTCAAATAGCTTTCACCTAAATCAGTGTGGTAGAGTATTATATCAAGAGAAAGAGAAGCACAGTAAATAACTTCATTCAGTGAATTTTTACTGAGCACTGACTAGATGTTAGTATTTTCTGTACTGAATATCAAGTAATGAGCAAGGTAGAGTCACCATCCCTATAGAGCTTACATTCTAGTTGGGGAAAATAGGCTGTAAAAATAAACTAGCATTTCCTTTATATATGTATGTATACACACATGTGCATTCACACACACATGCACATGAATATAGGTATACCTATATACGTACACAGATGCTTTAGATGGTTTAGGGCAGTGTTATGTACCAACACATCCATCATAACTGAATATATCAAATTAAAAACGTGTTTAATGTATTTAATCTATTGGACATCATATCTTAGCAACACAGTACACTTAAGTTAGTGATAGCGAGCTTTTTAGAGACGATGGCCAAACTGCAACCCAGCACCTGCTTATTTATCACAAAGTGCCAACACTGCAATTAAACCTGAATACTGAGGTTTTAGTTTAGGAGGGAAAAAACCTGATAAATTAACATCTTTTGTCTTAAAAGAAAATGCATGTGCCATGGGTTCACCACCACTGGTATAGGTTGTTTACCCATGTGACTGAATAGCTCACTAGAAGTCATGACTCAAGAAACTAACCTAACTACATACTGCTAGGTAAAGATCAAAATTTGAAGTACAGTTTCTACTAAATGATTATCATTTCCTTACCATTAAAGTCTAAGAGTTCTAAGTTGAACTCTTGTTGGGGATGGTCTGTTATAAATAAAATAAGTTATGACAAAAATAAAGGAGGTAAAGGCTTTAGGACCTGGGAATGAAGAAGTCTTCTAAGAGTGCTGCTTTACTCTGTAATGTTTGTATTGTTCCTATGCTATCTTGTAAATGGATGTATATTTATTACTATGTGTTTCCTACAACAACCACTGAGAATAGTCAATGAATATTCAATTGGTCACTCATGTATAGCTCTATTTTCTTTAGAAAACACTTTGAAGATACCAAAGTATAGTACAGCAACCATTGATAATAACCTACCACTTTTGTCTGTAACTCACTACTACTTGTCTATTTGTTTTCCTGAGAAACTATCTTGTAGATAACAATATGTAAAACAACCACCATTGATAATTTCCTACCACTTTTTCTGTAATTTGGTAAGCGCCCCCATTACGATGTTATCCTTCTTTTACTCTTTAAAATAAAAAAATTCTAAAAAAAAAAGATTGCTGCTTTATTTTATAAAAGAATGAATAATATATATATAAATAATAACTTTGCAAAAAAGAAAACCCGAACAGTAATTACTGAAATTACTGAGATGAGTCACTGCCTAGCAAATGGCACAGGCTGGAATTCTTTACTTTCCTTAAATTGACTGCTTTGATTCTACCTGGAGGCCAACAAAGCAAACAATATGCAAGCTGGATGACCTGCATAATCCCTGCTTGGATGCTACTTCTAGTTTAAAGGCCACAAGAGACTTGAGAATCTGAATTTAACCAGTGGTGAATCAAACCTCTGGCGTAATCATGAACCCACTCCAGTGTTTTGAGCCTAATCTCTTGCTAGTTGTACAGACTCCTGAGTACAAGCTAGGATTCACAGGGACTGTCTGGACTCACTGCAGTCCCTATATCATGGAACCATATGGGAATGAATTACTCCAGGAAAACATGAAGAGAAGACCTGACAAGGATTCCTTATCCCTACAACAAGGTCTTAAAGGGTTTTTACTTTTGCTTCATATGGCTGATCATATTTACAAAGGGGAATAAATTGGGAAATGTGTCTAAGCACAGTTTAAATTACTGCTTTGTTTCAAAGGCTTTGCTCTCAGCTTGGTAAAGGACTGTGTTATGGTTTTTGTCTGTGTGTCCCCCCAAAGCCTCCTGCAGCCCTGGGGCAGGCTATTAGAGTTTGAATATGGGTGTGAGAGCTACACCCGCCCTGGGGTGGATAGTTTGCATATGTAAGGGAGAGGAGGAAGCTGCTTGGGGAGATTCCTCCCCCATTCGGCCCTGGTGTGTGTGTCCTGGTAGTTGCTTAGCTGTGTGCTGCCACCCTGAGATGCAGCCCTCTGCCACGTGCCACTCTGCCTTATAATCATGCCTAGTACGGACTGAAACCTCCACAAACTGTAAGCGAAATAAACCTTTCCTTCCTTAATTTTGGTCATCAGATATTTTGTCCCAGCAACGAGAGAAAAGTAACCAAGACAGACTGTCTGAAAGGAATATGCAGATTCTGGCCCTAGAAGTCTGGATCTGGTGTTTCTCCCTTCTCTCCCTTCCTTACAGGGAGATGGAAATTCGGGGCAATAAGAGACTCCTCCCTCTCCTTTGGAGCTAGTTTTGAATAAACTCTTTTCACCAAATACTGTCTCCTGTGTTTCTTGAGGAGTGGCAAGCAGTAGGAAACTGAGCACCTGATGGTTCCTCTGTAACAGTGACCCTGCCCACATCACCCTGTCTAGCAGGCTATCAATTAAAACAGGACTACATGCTTAATATAAAGTGGGCTAATCAAATCTTTTGCCAAGAGTTTGAAACCTGAGCTCAAAAGACCAATTAGCTTTAGATGCTGGGCCTAGAAGGTTATATTGACTCAAATGTCAGTTGGGATCCCTTTGCAAATGAGACAGAGGAAAGTAGTCTTTGAAACTAGAGAGAAATGTAGCAGCAACACAGGGAGAAAGAATAATACAAGTAAACAGAGGGAAAGATAGAGATGCTCCCCTGCTTCCCGGTTCCCAGTTTTGGGGAATCCCAAAGCTGGCTGAACTTTCTGTCCCCCAGTTTTGTAAAATAACCCAGTTTTCTTACAATAAACACTGCTTAGGCAGTTTCTGTTCCCTGTAATTAAGTATGTCATAAGAGAAAAATAGTAATCCCAGCTATTTGTAATTGTTTAATGTAAAAGAATATTTTTGGCACTCTAAATCTAAAATGTAATTGCTATAATTGAGGGAATGAATAACTTTTTGGAAAATGTCCTTATATCTTGTGTGAGAATCGCATTATACATACAAATACCAGATTGTACTAGGAAAAAAAGGTTAAACCAGAGACAAACCATATATTTTTGACATATTTAAAATTACTGAGGAATCCTCTTTGAACTGCAATAAAATTGGCTTAGAACATAAAAATAAAAATACAGGTATATTAAAAATCAAAATCAAATGTTAGAAGAAAATTAATCATAAATATTTAGTCAACTAACTGATGATCACATCCCTATGTTAATCCTATGTTTTTAATTAACAGGTAAAGCAGAAGAGGGTAAATGACAGTGTCTAAAAATGAAAAAATTAAATTTTGAGCTCTATTTAAATGGAGATGCAATAACAAAATCCTGCTGCATTTTAACAACCATTCATTAGAAAACAAGAACACCTTGGAATGTCTTTCTAAAATTACACTGCACAAGCTTTGGCATCTTCTTCTATTTCACTCATGGTCATAAAGAATCTAGAGTTGAATATAACCTGAATCATCACACCAAGTGCCCTCTGGTCTTCTTCCATGAATCTTATTGGTCTGAAGGAAGCCTGGAAAGCAGAGGAGTCTCACAGAGTGATTCTGAGTAAAACCTACGAGCTAAGATTCACATCCTGAATCTGCCACTTTCTTTTAATATGATCTTGGGCAAGATATTCAAAACTCCCATTAACTGTAAATTTCCTCATGTGTAACATGAACTTAACAATAGTAACTCTCATTTTGAAAATTTGTTCATTTAAGTGCCAGGTCCATTTCTAAGCTTTTGGAATCAATGGTGAACAACACACGTAAAAATAACTATCCTCCCGAAAGTCCACATTCTTCAACTTTGCATCTAAAAGTCTAATTACAATGTCCAGTGCTCAACATAGCTTTCATAAGTATCAGCTGTTAGGATTACTGGTTGAACATGGCTAGTCTAAGATCCAAAATGTGAAAATTTCTGGGAGCCAACATGATAACACAGTGGAAAATTCCACACCTGACTTCATGTGAAGTGTTGCAGTCAAAGCACAGGTATGCTAAAAATATTTTATAAAATCACTTTCAGGCTATGTGCATAAGGGGTATATGAAACACAAATAAAACTTTATGTTTAGACTTAGGCCCCATCCCTAACATTTCTCATTATATATATGCAAATGTTTCAAAAATATGAAAACCTCTTGAAATCTAAAACACCAATCGTCCCAAGCACTTCAGATAAGGAAAACTCAAGTTGTACTACAATGAGAAAGTAAAACCCTGGCACTGCAATGAGAACTATGTTAGAACGGAGTCAGCTAATCCAAGATCTACCGGTAGCCCTACCATTAATTGTCTGGGTGACCTCCACTGAAACTCTCTTGGCTTCAGTTACTTAAAGTGGTCTTTAAGTGCCTGCTATTGAGTATATGGTAGATCATGAACTAGAAATGATGAAGGGCTCAGAAAGATCAAAAATGATTTCATTTTTATATGCATACATTTTTTCCACCTGTTGATTTTGTTGCTGTCCTCCTACTTAAATATATTAGGTATAAAATACCTCTTTAGTACATTCAAAGTTTAGGAAGTGCTCAGACACATGTGATCAGCTACTTAAGAAATAGAGAAAAAATCCTCAAAGATCACTGGGGGAAAATGCTACAAAGACTGTGTCCAGATGGTTATAGAGTATTGAATCATAGGTCATTTGAGAGCTCTTGTAAACGTGTAGAGGGATGTAGTCTTTAGAACAAAAGGGAAATGGAGCAGTAGAGAAAGAAATAAAAGCCCAAGTGAACACAGAGAGAAGGACAGGAAGAGATGTTATATTGGTCCCTTGTTGCTTTCTACCTCATAAAATAAGAAGTCTCAAAAAATAAGGTAGAAATGGAATCTTTCATTTATTTTTAAAAGTAGATATGCTGAATCACTGGATGAGGCAATCTGCTTGTAGAACACATGAGGGAAATGAAATGTTATTCTTTTCTGGGCAATCTGAACTTTCCTAAATTAGTTTCTCTAGTGAAATTTAAAAATAAAATTGGTCTCATACTTACATATTTTCATGAGATTATACACTTATCAGTTTTGTAACTTTGTTTAAACTACTTTTCCAGAAGTTCAAAGTACTTTTCCAGTTAAAAACCACAGCACTTCTACTTTCTTAAAGTAATCCGAATGTATATTCATTCCTCCAGCTTAGAGAAAATTAGATGATATACACGGCTTTTGAGAATATTCCGGTTTACCTGATTCAGCCCTATCTCCTTTGAATTTCCCATCCTGGTAATAACAATTCATCAGTTCCTTGATGAAGTGATGCCTTCTCATGCACGACGTTTTAACTATGTTTTCAACTTTTCTGTAGCTGGAATACTTTGTCTCCTCCTTCCCAACAAAACACTCATCCATCAAGTTTCACTACACTCTGCAAAGCTTCCCCTGACAGTTCCCACAATTTCTATACCAACAGGTCATATCACACAGTCTTAATATTATTCCTAAAACAATGTATTTATGTTAACATAAAACTGATTATCTCTTTGCATTAATTTTTATGTTGTATCCATCTGAAGGCAGGGGCCATGATTTTCCTATTGGAAATCCCTTGGTACAGATAATCAACTATCCACATCCACAGGTTATGGAATTTTCTACTTGTGACATCATCTTGGTGCTCAAAATTTTTCAGATTTTAGAGCATTTCAGATTAGGAAGGCTCAACATGTACTGGAAACTCCATTTCTCAATGAATATATAAAACCCTGAGTGAGTAATAAAATAAATGTGGTCTGACAGACTTGAATTTGTTCTTACTCCACGACAAATGCAACACAATCAAAAAATCAAACAGAACTATCAAACTGTAGAATCAGTCCAAAATTTAAAAAGGAAAACGAAATCATATTATACCTCACCCCCCTAAAAACTTTCTGAAAATGATAGTGACTTTGAATAGTATGAAACAAAGAAATGTTCCCACAATGTGCTACTATGATATTTAACTAGAATCCATATCCAATAGTTTATCTCCTTTTAAATATCCATAGATATCAAACAAACATCAAAGGTATAACCCCAAATAAAAATATATTCTACAAAAGAGGTCATCAGTAATAAACCATAATGTCAATTTGTAAAATTGTCATAAATGTCATAAGGGTAAAATTGGTCAGTGTATTTGAAATAATCCCATAAAATACAAGTATGAAGAAAACTGCACATTGGTTTAAAGAATAATTATAAAGAAAATGCAGGTGATTAAAACTAAACAAAACTACAAGACATCCAGGAATCCTCAAACTATAAGGGGAAACTGTTACAATTAGGAACTTAAGAGTATTAATTTAAGAGTATTTCCTGGAAGTAGAACTCACAAGAACAACAATTGAAGTTATTTCTTAATGTAATTATACATTTCTACTTTATATTTATCATATTTGTCATATTTGTTTTTCTATAACAAGACACTGCTCTGTTCTCACAGTAATAAAAATAGAAAAGTTAGAAAAAAATATGTCCCCCCAGAGGTAAAGAGACTATATTTGGGTGAGACAATATTTGGGTGAGACAATTATAAATATTTTCAAGTACTGAATTCTAGTGCCCTCTAGTCAGTAACAACAAAAATATATAAGCTGTTATAACATAAAGTTTTATTTGAATTTGTTAGACAAACTATAATTCAGAGATATGCATTTATTTTAGTAATATTTTGGAATGTCAGAAATGGGATTTAGGGCTTTTGCTCATTATCTAAAAAGAAACTTTTGATCATGTTTTATATTTTAATTAATTTCAGAAATACTTTATAGAAAATTTTCCAAAGGAAAATAAATTTCCACTATATTAAGAACTGTATATTTTTTCTTTGATATTTCTTTGATAATGTATCTTAAATGTTTAACTATAAATGAAGTCAACTATAAATGAAATAAGTAGAATTTTATCCTATTGTGATCACTACTGCTGTCAGAGCAATAGTTCTACAGGCTGGCCACAGGAACAGGTCCTACAACACAATTTGCTACTATAAAAAAATTGAACACAAAGAATGATTTATTTTCTCAATATAATACCATGTATTGGTGAGGTACTAAAGTGAAAAGAGAACAATAAATTCATGTAAAAGAGCATTTACACAGGTTTGAAGAAGGGAAAAAGATCAGTGGCTGAAGACGTGATTCATCTAGCTCTCATCTCTAACAACAGAAATAAGATAAAAGACAGTTTAGAAGAATTCAATAGAAGTGGTAACAAAAATATTATACTGTTACTACAAAGTAGTTAGTGAGGAAAAATCATATCAAACATTTTAAAAACTAGAAATGTATTTATAAGAATGAAGATAACAAGATACTCTGTGCCAAGCATGACAGATTCGGCACTTGTGTGTTATGCCTCTCAGATGTGAATAATCACTTATTGACTCCCTGTAGCTGATGCTGGAACTCTCAACGTGAGAGCTGCTACTGCTTGCAGAATTTGGCACTACTGCCGAAACCTGCTCAGCAGACCTGCCCTCAGTGACACTGTGCGCGATGTTCAGTCAGGAACCCTTACCAGCAGGCAAGAGCTACAGGTCTATGCACAACCTGCTGGCATTTGTGGTCAAGCAAGGCTGACTTTCAAAATCCTATGAAAAATCTTAGAAGGCAAGGTGGGACAACAACATTACCACAGAAAATACAAGGATTTGGTGCAAAGGATAAATTTTTAAAAACTACCATTTATATCCTGAAATGGTTTTAATGCTAATGATTAAAAAACAAAACATCCATTTATGAAAAAAGTAATCATTGCAAGTAGCAAGAAATTGAAACAATGGTTCCCTCAACTGCAATGCATTAAAAATTTTAAAATATTATTGGTAACTGATGGATAAAATACTCTTCCTAATGTGATTTGTTATGGCTTAAAGTCATAGGTTGCCTAATAGTCTGAAAAAAATAGTAACCAAAGTACTTGATGCAATATTTGATAGGAAAAAGACCTTAATATCTCAACACACTTTTAATGTAATTTAAAACAATGTTTACCCCTTATAACATTAATTATAATACAATTCTTTTATGAATTCAAATGCTTTTAAAGTATTCAAAAATAAAACTCTTATAACGTGATAGTTTATAGAAAGTGAAACAAATACAATGACAGTGGCTAAGTTTTAGTTGTCTTAACTTCCAAGAAAATAATTTCACTGAAATGCATTTTAAGATGTATGTAAATGTTGAGCCATATTTGAAAATTAGGTCACCATTTCAGTTCCAGAACTAAATAGTGAGCAAAATGTTTTGGGAAAATTATGGTCAAGAATATCCACTGAGATCGAATAAACATATAGAAAAGGTGAAGATAACTTTGTTTTGCTGTACTTATGTATTATACAGTGCTACCTGAATGTCAAGTCAAAGGTCACAAAATGAGAAACCTCACAAAAAAAGTGTACTTCCATAATTAAACCAGTTTGGGTAGTTTATAATAGCTCACTCTGACATGAACCCTGCACTAGTATTATGTAGGTACAATGCACTGTTTCCAGTGAACACAAACCACACCTGTTCCCCACTTGGCCATATTTAGCATTTGACATGAATTCTCTAACAGATTTCTAGCTGCACTGACATTCAAGAGTAAAGATCATTTGTGACTACAAGCAACTAAAAAAAAACCACAATCTATTATACAGTAAGACACTATGGATAATCACAGAATATTTTCTAAAATCTCCTTTGAAATACTCTAACTAGTATGCTAAAAGCTCCTAACCTTAGCCAAATTCACTGTCGTTCATTATTGTTTTACTCTGTTACATGATTTTGAAGAATGAGAATAAGTAATATAGGAAACAGTTTTTATTATAAGGCTGTAGTTTAACATTACTAAATTATAGTATATGTCTAGTCACTATTATTCATGATTACAAAACAAACTTATAAGAGGCAAGTTATGGCGTAATTAGGTACTTAGTCAAGTAAGAGGAAAACAAGTGTTTCTGTGAACATAGCAACCAGCAAAGAATGTTTTCACACAAAATGTAAACACCACCATGAAAATATATGTTGTATAAAATATATTTACTACTACATTATAGCAAATATACCACTTTCTAGCATTCTAGTAAAAAGGTGAAAAATGCTTTATAAATATTCTCCTTACCTGTGTATACAGTTTTTACTCTCGAGATAAAACATACCAGCAGCAATATCTGAGGAAAATGTCACTAACTGTTGGAGTTTTAGTTCATCTTTCTTCTTTCTCAGAAAAGTGAGGAAATCACCTCCTAGAGGAATCAACAAAACAATGAGAGAAATTTATGATGAAACTTGCAATTATAGCCTATTAGGGATACCTGACAAAATAAAAGGCATTACATTATTGGCCATGCTTTTTGCCCCCATTTGTTTTGGAGGGGATAAAATTAAACATGGAAAGAATATGGCTGGATAGAAAGCAGACACCATAAGCTTTTCTAGATACTGTGAAGGTACTGTAAGTGCTTTACACTGCACATTACCCAAAGCATAATCATATTCTGTCAAAGCCATACTTTCATGTCATGATTTTCAACAATTTGTTCACTAAAATCTTCTAAAGAATTTGATCTTCCCTAACACTAATGGAAGATGATAATCATTATGAGTTAAAGAGAAAATTAAATGATACCAGATTAGTTACTAGATTCAGTGATTAATTAAAATTTGTAAGTATTCACATCACCATCTCTGTAATAACAGACAAAAAGAGAAACATTATCATTTTGATAAGGTTTAATCATTGGCCATAACTGTACTTCTGTGCAACTAACAAATTCTAGTTATGTCTTAGAAAAACTTAAGACACTATGGTCTAAGATGAATATAATACAATCTAAACAGTAATTTAAAGTTTACTGCTAGCCACATTTTATAATGTTAAAAAAGGTAAAATTGATTTTAAAAATATATTTTCTTTATCCCAATATAGCCAAAATATTTTGTACCAATATGCATCAATCTAAAAATTATGCTTGAGATATTTTGCTTCTTTATCATACAAAGCCTCTGGGATATACTGTTTTATTCTCATGATTATACCTTAATTTAAATGCAAATCTTCTTCTGAAATATTTGATAAATATTTACATTTCATAAAACAATTGAATAGATTTAATATATATTAAGCTGTTCTAAACATGCTTAAAAATTTCCACCAAAAAATTAAGTATCAGTTTTTAAATTTAAATCAAGTAAACATAAATGACATTTAAAATTCAGAAATACTAACCACATTTCAACACCTCAAGACCCCTCTATGGCCAGTGACTACTATATTGAATGGTTCAGCCTTAACATTTGCATTCATTTATAACATAACTTTAAAAGCTGGATCTTATTATTTTTCCTTTCCTTTGGTTAAGTATAGTTTCTTGAAGTACACAGAAGTTAAATATATTAGAATGGAGTACATGTTCTTTAATCATTCACATTTCCTCTGTTAGGCCCATGTTAAATGGAATTAAAATGTTAAAATGGAGTTCTGTAAGACAGATTAAAATGGAGTTCTGTAAGAGAGATTAGCATTTTAATTGCCATTTTGCGAACTTATTTACCCGCTTTAGCAGGGATCTATGCTTTTTTATA
Source organism: Chinchilla lanigera (assembly GCF_000276665.1). Taxonomy (NCBI): domain Eukaryota; kingdom Metazoa; phylum Chordata; class Mammalia; order Rodentia; family Chinchillidae; genus Chinchilla; species Chinchilla lanigera. Next base: position 5,706,247 of record NW_004955418.1, read on the forward strand.
TAGAAAAGGCCTGGACATGAAGACTTAATGGCTTTTCTTAAAGGAGAATATCTGTACAATAAATACCTGCTTATCTCTCAAAATATTCATTTTTCTAAAACCTTATCTTATGAACCAAGTGTTATACAAATTTGGGTGGGCCATTTATAAAATCAATACGCTTTATCCTAAAAAGTAAACTTAAAGGTGTTAGACCATTTTTTTCTATTCATTTTACAAGAATACCAAGGTTATTAAATTCCTGAATGATTTACTAAAAGTTTCTATTAAGCTTAAAGGTCTGAACAAAACATATAATGTCAGTATTAAAAAAGTCATCATAAACGTCTGAACTTTAATAGCTATCAAAACTGTCCACTAAAATGGACTTATAATCAATATGTAGTTCAAGATACTCCTTTGGGCCCATATTCACGTATCAATTCTTTTGCTAGATAAATGTTTGCCTGTTTTAGAAAAAGTTCAACCTTCTGGTTTCAAAATCACACAGCATTGTTTTTAAGTGATAGAATTACTTTCAGATGAAAAGCTCTGTTCTGCAATTGGATTTAAAATGAACACATAATGTAACTTTGGTATGTTATGCTATGCTAGCATTTCTTTCCAAAGTTAGCTCTTATTTAGGACCTTTATGAGTCTAATATTGCCCTTTTACAATTTACTTCTTCAGTGCGCCCTCCCCCTGCCTCCCAGATTGCAAACAGTACGTCTGTTGAGGAGGAATAGCATCTCTGCTGTTCAATACTTTGTTAGTTAACAAATGCTGTTTAATATTTGTTGCTGAAATTATTTTTAACACAGAAATTATTTAGCAAATTATCAAATATCACTGATTAATAATATATATTTATAAAGAAAACATTTAACAAGCATTTAGAATTGGGCAAAAATGCTGTCAACTCAATAAGGTAAATAAAGAACCAGCAAGTTAGAGACATAAGGACCTATTTCAAAATATTGTGACAAAGCCAAAGATACAGAAGGGATTTCTGGTCATTTTAAAAATCCAACAAAAGTTCTGCCTGAGAAAAAAAATTCTTCTTTAAAATCATTAAATCTAGAGGCACAATTTTTAAATTTGTTTCCCATTTTTAGTTTTTGGAGGCACAAGATGGTGATCTTAAATGAAGGAGCAGAACTGCCTATTTCCATAGTCCAAGCCAGCTACTTGGCAGAAAACCAGATCGATGTAAGGCATTTGGTAAATCTTAACTAATTATGATTCAGGCATGAAAGTCTGAACCTTGTGCAAGTATAACCAGTAGGAACCCCAAAGCAAGACGCAAACTACCCCAGAGGCAGAGGACTAAAGATATGCAGAAAATAGTTCAGACTAGCCAGAAATGTTTAAGCACAATATTTGATTATAACTCTTAAGAACCAGAGACTAATATATGATGCATTTATTTCAAAGGTTTAGAGGGCAAGGCCTGTGTCTTTCAACCAATTCTTTTGTCATTTTCTTAGCTGCCAAATTAAAACCCTCTCAGAATTTGTGATATATACTCTATTCATATATACAGCACATAGTCTACATATGTTTGCATGTTATATATATATATACACACACACACACACACACACACCTGATGCACATGGCATAGAATACCTACTTAACCACTGCAATAAGGATCTTGTGCTTAAAGGCAAAAGAAGACAAGTAACTTTCCTTTGTAATTCTACTTTACAAGGCTTATTTCTGTATAGATGCACTGCACGTTAAACCAAGATAGGATAGAAAGGATAAAATTTCCTAAAATTCTACAGCAATGATGATAATCTAAGATAATACTTAATGTATTTTAAATAACCGAGTTTTGGTTTACTATGGACATGTCCTAATGATGATGAAAATAATATAAATAGACTGACCTAGGTCTGATTAATCATGTGGACTTGGTAATTTCTCTAATCTTTTTAAGCTCTGTACAATAGAAATTTAATACCACTTATTTCTCAGATAGTTTTTAAAACTAAAATGTGTGTACAGCTGTAAGCATTTGTCTACCACATAATACACATTACTATTTACTATCTAAATTATTTTGCATTAAAAAATAGTTACCCCAGTGTTCTTTTGAAGACTGCACCTCTACAGTGTGTATCAACTTCACCCTCAATAATGAAGATGGTTTAACTAAACCAATAAAGTCCATCCTCCTTGCCAAGTGATTGGTCCAGGGACAGGTACATGGCTTAGTTTAGGCCCCTGAAGCAAAGAGATACTGGAAGAGTGAAAAATACTGCATTTTTGAGAGAAAAGGAACACAGTGCAACTGAGAGAGACAGTACATAATACTGCAAACAAAGGCAGTCTTAGGACGAAAGCATCTGAAAAGTATCATAAGATGCTTTTATGGAAAGCAGAAGACAGTGAAGAATAGACACTAGCCTTGCTGACACACTGGAGCCACTGGATTACATACTGCCTACAGAGCTTTCATTACATGAACTAATAAAATCACTAGCATCACAAAATATATCTTCTATACTACCAAAACAAAGAATTTAGTGGATACAACAACATTTATTTTGAAGTTACTTTAAGAATTAAAAAGTTAAATGTCTACAACAAGCAGGAAATTCAATAAACACTCATTATTTGCACAAATTTTTAAAAAAGAATGAAAACCTATTATTTTCAATAGTTAGTTCCTTAAAATTCCCATACTCCTTGTTATAAAGACTTGATCTTACCTATTAATGGGGCTCTGAGGAACTGATCATGCTTAATACAACTTAGAGATCACTACATAAACAAGAATACTGATGTATCAATTTGTAATTGGGAAAAAGGGACCATAAGAGCAATGCCCCAATGACTTCTTATCATTGAATCAAAGAGATCTTCATTTAGCTTGAAACAACTTTAAAGTTTATTGAATTAAGATATACTAGAGTCCCTAGTGATACATAAAACATGTAATTATTTACTCTTGTTTTTAGGATATTAATTTCTTCCCTCAGAATTCTGTTTGGTTTAGTGGTGCTCAATTATATATTTAAAAATAAACTAGCACTTATAGTAAACATCACATTATAGAAAGCTATTTTGGGGGCTCCATTCAAGTCATTATTCAGAGTTCTCCTTCCTAAAAAATCTTGTTCTGTAACCACCAGTAATGAGAATTATGGTTATTTGCCAGCCCATCAAAAATCAGCATGAAAAAAACACATGGCAAGCATAAATGCTGAATGCTAACTCGAATGGATTTTACGTACGAGAATGTAACCCAAACAAGTCAATGAAGAGGAAAGGACTAAGGCACCACTGCAGCAGAGGGGACTGGCTGCTACACGTCGGGCATATTTAGGAGAGACGGGATGCACAGAAAAGGAGGTTAGCTGGGAGTTTGCTCTAGTTGTTGAGTGAGGTGTTGACAGCATATGCTAAGAACTATCCGTAGAAAGTCTAAAACATTAGATCTCCAAAGACTCTGTGATAAGGTAGAATTGAGTTAGTTCGTGGGGGAAAGATAAGAAAGATAAAAGGTGAAAAACTGAAAATGACTACAAGAATATACTATACTTTTATTCCCAAATATGTTTTCTTCTTTCGAAAGAAGCACCTATTGTTCAGCTTGCTACCTAAGCAGCAGAATTCAGATAGCCAAAATGCAGAGCTGGGTGTGTGGGTTTCCTAAGTGTGGCAGAAACCTTTTCAGGTAAGGTTCCTTAATGGCCACATTCTACCAAAGCTGCGGAAGGGCAAGAGCCTTGGTTTCTCTTGTGCAGATAATATCTGAGAGTATCACCTGGTATGACACAAGTTCAGTGAAATAAAACAGTGCACTTCCCCGTGTTTTTAGTTTGCTGCCTCAAAGGACGACAGCTTTAATCTTGCCAGATGTGCTATAAACTTCCATAGAGCCCACACAGCCAACTCCCAAAAAGTCTGGAAGGCTAGGACTAGAAAAACTTTGGCGATCATCCACTCCAGCCTTTCCGTATTGTATATGAGGAACTGAATTTACACGGCATATTTTTTCATTAGTACATATCTGCAGTACATAATGAACACATTCATCATGGTGAATATGTACATGACATGCCTCAATTCCATTTTTAATCCTTTTTCCCTCCCACCCCTCCAAGCCTCCCCACATTTAGAAAAGCTCAATTTTTTTAATTCTTTTTCTCCTTTAAGTCCACCCCCCACATTTTGTGCCCCTCTTCCCACTTGAACAAGTTTTTCTTACTTCCTAATATCTATCCTCTATTTTGCTCATTAGTTATACCTTGGGTTTCACACAGAAAAGAAACAATATAATATTAAAATGTGTGTGTTTGGTTTATTTTACTTAGGATTCTGGTCTCAAGGTATATCCATTTACCTAAAAATGTCTCGAGTTTATCTTTCATTATGGCAGAGTAATATTCCCTTGTATATAAATAGCACATTCCCTTTATCTGTTCATCTGTTGTTGGGCATGTGGGCTGTTTCCCAGATTCAGCTACTGTGAACTGTGCTACTATAAATATGGGTGTGCACATATCACCGAGGCATAATGACTTTAAGATGACGATTTAGCAAAATTGAAATCCTAAAGTGAGTGTCAGCAAACTAAAGTCTGGAGCCAAATCCTGCCCCTTGCCTGATTTGGCCTCTAAAGTTTTACCAGAAAACTGACAGATTCATTACTTTACAAGTTATCTATTGCTACTTTCATGCTATAGTGGCAGAGTTACAATAGATTGTATGGCCTACAGAGACTAAGCATTTTATTACCTAGCTCTTTGTGGGAACATTTGTTGGCCATTATCCTAAGGGTATTTCTCAGTATTCCATCTAGCTGTAGTGCCTTTCACTGAAATGATTCGTATGATTGTTTTATCTACATTCAATCAATATTTTACTTTTAACTCTGCTTTTTGCACTAGAATTCAGGTTTTTTTTGAAAGGAAGATTGGCAAGGTGGAATAATGAATTCATTTTTAAATGTCTTGACATACATTTTTATGCACAATTACATCACACTGAGGTCATAAATTCCAAGTTATCTTTTCTATCCATAACCCAGTGTTTGCCATGTAGGCCAAGAAATGCCTCTCTTCCTATTTTAATGTGAAACTATGCTCTTTTATATTTTGTTGTTTTTTATCCTTCCTTAATACTGCCTTTGATATAAAGTATAAAGACAAAAAATGGACAGGAATATCAGATATATAAGATATTGCCTCTTAAACCTCCAGGACATGTTTCATATATTTTGGTACTACGATGCCATTTTTGAAATAAAAAAGATCAATGTAATATTCATTTTGATATCTATCTACTATAGGAAACCTACAGAGAAAAAAGGCATTAATTCAAGGTTACTTTGAGTTTTTTAAAGAGATATGGGACAAAAAGGCATCCAGAAGGAATTTAAATTTATAATGATAAAATGATTTAAAAATCTAGCAATATTTTTAGAGTTTTTAATTGAATTTATCATAGGCTAGATATTATAGAGCCATTTGGGTACCTAAATGATTATCAGTGATACTGATTTTTTACTAAAAATAATTAGAAATGTACAGTTATATCTTCATATTTATACAATTTTACTGGTCACAGAATTTACATGATCAGACAAAGAAATCAACTATTTCCAAAAATATTACATTAAAGGACTTGTAAAAGCACACATTCCAGCAGAGATGGGAATGTATGTACTAGGGAAAAGTCAAACAGGCATCTCCTTTCTCAATTTTTTATATTGTAATAGAAACCACATACATTTATTCTCTTAACTTTTAAGGATACAGTTCAATATTGTTAACTATATGCATTATTGTACAACATATCTCTGTAACTTAATATCACATGACTGGAATTTTATACCCATTAAACAACTCTCTGCTTCTCCCAAACCCTCCTCCCAACCCTTGATAATTCCCATCTTACTTTTGTTTCTATGAGTTTGATTACTTCAGCTACTTCACATAAGTGAAATCATGAGCTACTTGCTTTTCATGACTAGTTTATTTCACTTAATATAATGTCCTCAGTGTTCATCTATGGTGTGGCATGACAGGATTTTCTTCATTTTAAGGCTGAGTATGTATATATCACATTTTTTTCTGTTATTAGGTTGAAGTTCTTTATTTATTATGGACATTAACTCCATATCAGATATGTTTTTCAAAGTCCCCTATTTCATTCGTTGCTTTTTCACTCTGTTGTGTTCATTGCTGGGTAGAAGTCTGATTTAACTGCCTATGATTTAGGTCTTATATCAAGGAACCACTGTCCATTCAAATGTCATGAACTTTTTCGTAAAAAGTTTTCTAATTTCAGGTCTCTCAGGATTGTACTGCTATTAGAATACAGCAAAGAGAGGTAATTTATATAGAACATAAATGTATTTCTCAGTTTTGGAGGCTGGAAGTCCAAGATCACTATCTGAGGGGCCTAGGCTCTGCTTTGAAAACAGTGCTTTAAATGTTGTTTGTCAAAGAGGATGAAAATTATGTCCTCACATGATGGAAGGAACAGAAGGGCAAAAATGTGTCTACTTAGTGTGATTCATTTTTAAAGTCACTAATCCTAATCGTGAGGGATCCACTCTCACTGTGTATTTATCTCCCAATTCACACTGGGTCTTATATCACAACATACAAATTTTGGGGATCACATAGACTTAAATCTTAGCATTCCATCTCTGGTCTCCTTCCAAAAAATCACCTTTCTCACAAAATACACTCATTTCAACCCAACATTCTTCAAAGTCCTTACTTATTGTAGTATCAACCTTAAAATCCATACTGGTCAGCTTTTTATTGCTGGGACAAAATGCCCGACATATACTCGTTAAAGAAGGAAATGGTTTATTTTGGCTTATAATGTCTTACATTTCAGTCCATGGTTAGCTGGCTCAAAGGCAGAAACATCATGGCAGAAGGAAATGGCAGAGGAATGCTGCTCTTCTCATGATGTCTGGGAAGTAGAGAATAGGGGAAGAGCCGAAGAGGAAAGGGCCCAGTAACAGAGGTCCCTAAGGCACAAGCCCAGGACCTACCAAGGCCTACATGCAGAAATGTGCTGTACTAAGCTCCTAGTCAATCAAGTTAGCAATTATGTCAATCCAGTTGGCAATTAATAGTAACCATCACAAAATGTAAGTCCAAAGTCTCATCTAAACATAATAAATCATATATGAGTAAGAATCAAGGTATGATTCATACTGAGGCAAAGTCTTCTCTAGCTGTCACACTGAATTCAAACAATCGATGTGGTTCCAAAACAGTGGTGAGAAAAGGATATGATATACAATCCCATTCCAAAAGGAACAAAGAACCAAGCAAAAAGGGGTGAAAAGCCCCCAAGTAATATGCAATGAGGTGGACTGACAACTGTGGTGACCAATGTGGTGGTCAGCTTGTAACACCCAGCTGAACTAAGCCATGGTGCTGGGTGTAGGAGGCCCACCTGAGGACTGTTGCTGGCAGCCTAAGAGGCAGAACTAGAGGAAGAAGTGTAGAAGCTGTTAGGGAGCTGTTGGTTCTCTTGGGCTATTCTGCTGGAGGGTCCTGTGATGCTGGTTTTTCTGATGAACTTGGCTGTTCTCGTTGGAGAAAGAGCTCAGGACCTCATTGTTGCTGAGAATGGCTATGGTTCACTTTGGGGGAGCTCTGGTCCTCACTCTGAGCATTGCTTCCTGGCTCTGGAGTGGAAGATGGTGCACTGCTTCGTCTCCTGGAGAAGCTTGTCACATTGGCTTTCCTTATTGGCTTTTGGAGGAGCTCAGGACCTCACTGTTTCTGAGGATGGCTGTGGTACTCTTAGGGGGAGCTCTGGTTCTTACTTTGAGCATTGCTTCCCGGCTCCAGTGCAGAGCCCTCAGCCTGCTAGCACAGATCCTTCATCCCATTGGCACAGACTTTCTAGCATCCATCACTGACTATTGGGCCTTCCCAGCACAGATCCATGAAACCGGCCTGCACAAGACATTGCTGTGGGCTCTGGGCCTCCAGCTGGACTCGTGGGAGGCATTGTTATGGGCTCTAGGTCTGCAGCTGGACTCATGTAGAACATTGCCATGTGATCCAGGCCCCCAGCTGGACTCCTTGGTCATTATTGTGTGGACAGATTTCCTGCACTCTCTTTATATATGATTTTTTGGGTGATTATTATAAACTAATTCTATAAACTATGTGTCCTGTATTAAATTGTTGCCCATTGCAAAACCCCAAGCTACAACGTACATTAATGCAAATAACATTAAATACTGAAGATTAAGAATAAGCTTCTTTGACTCTTTTCTGCCTCTGGGACACACTGGGGTGAAGGGTGGTTGCCCTGTTTCCATGGCATGGCAGGGTATAGCCTATGCAGAAGTCAGGGATTGGCATAGGATGACTGAAGCTTTCCCAGCCAAGAGTTGTTCAGTGGTGGTGCTACAGTTCTGAAGTTTTATGGGTAGCCCTGAGGTACTTGTCATTGTTTTCCACTTTCCTAGTCAGGGATTTTTTTTTTTAAATAAACATCCCGTCCCTCTTTTTTAGACAATGTCTTTTTCTCCTTTCCCCCCAGGTGTGGCAGTGCCTTAGGATAATTCCATGACCCCACTGTCTTATGAACTTGATAGGTCTTTGCTATTCAAAACAGACCTGGTAAATATTATTCTTAGTCTCAGAAAACTACAACTGGGAAAAAATGGATGAAATGAATTTGTACCTGTTGACCTTTAGAAGTCCCCCATCACTCACTCAGTCTGATATTTCAGCTAGGCAAGTATGGCTATGGTAACTCAGGATCTCAAACAAGGGAACAGGGGAGGAGAAAACAATCTTTTATGTTTTCTCCTTCCATTTCAGAGACAAGGTAAAAATTTTGGCAATAATATGTGCACCCTGACACCATAATGTTAAGTGAAATAAATTAGACACACAAGCTTAAACACACAGATTCCCTATATGAGAAACTCAAATTATAAATAAAGAGCAAAAATAAAAGACAGACAATAAGGAGCTGGGATATAGGTCTTTCTCAAATGGGAAGAGATCAAAAGATGGAGGCGGGACAGGGGATGGAAAAAGGAATTGAGACATGTTATGTATCAACTCCACAGGATGAATGTAAACATGATGTACTGCAAATACGTAATAATAAATATTTTAAAAAGGAAAAGAGAAAATGCTGTATGCTTTATGGATCAATTTTATAGCAACATTAATATATTGTGCTTTCATAACAAATACAAAAGTGGCATGCAATGGTGTTATTGGGACAGTTTTATTGTCTTACATTTTTCTAAGCCTTAATTTTACTAATCAGAATATGAAATAATTTTTAAGAGAGACCATGAAAAAACAGATGAGAACAGATAAGAGATGAGAAAAAGACAAGAATTTAGTAGGTGTACTATACAAAAGAGACACAGAAAAATTTAGAAAACTAATTATACAAAATCTTGATACCTTAAGACTTAATATTAGCTGCACCTGGTTTGTATATAATTTTAATTTGATATGAAAGAAATGTGTATATAAAAGTATATATCATGGATACCATATGTATCTTTATATACATCTAGTAACATATGTAAATATCTATATAATACTAACAATTATCAGTGCATTACTCTTGTTTCTGTTAGACTTCCAGAAAATAATTTGTTTTTTTTTAAATGAAGTTGTTTATGTTGATATTAGTGGATACTTATTACAGTAAATTGAAATCTATTCACATTTTGTAACACCTAATGTATAACACATTCTATCTGAAGAATAGTTCGTGCCAAGGAATATGACTCTAAATTCAGCTTCGCAGCTGTGGGCCAAATTTTGGATCCAAAAGACTGTCGATGAGATACAATTCTTCCAAATTTAACCCAAGCTTTGTGAAGTAGCTTTAACTCTCATTACACTACTGCACTAACCATACAATTCCATATTGTATATGTATTCCATATACAATACAGGTACTGCAGGCTTCTGAGCTAAGTATGACTATGAATCCCAGGCAATGGATTGGCTTTAAATTTTATAGTCCCAGAGCTGATGGTAGTTTTATCTTTTTCTTCTAGGCATTTCAGAAATTCATCTGTGGCCCAACTCTGGCAGCCCTGCAGGATATAACATTGTCTTCTGATAGGCCATGTCCACTCTCAATTTTAATATGGTGTTGTGGTTAAAATTTGCACTGGATTCCAGCCAGATTTAAATGCTGACTGGTAGCAATTACAAAAGATTGGCTCTCAAAGAACTACTTAGCTTTAGTTTCTGTTTATAAAATGAAGATAAGATTTTATAGGACTGCAGTTTTAGTATCATCAAGAGTTCTACATCTTAAGGCTTAAAATAGTTTTTAATGTGCAACACACTCTAGATACTAAGTATTAATACTATAGTTTTCCCACACTGCTAGATTTTAGCCACCTTCATGTTTTGAATAGTTTTGAATGAGAGAAAACATGCTTTTATGAAATACTATAAAATTGTTTATGACTTTTATGAAATGATCCTTTTATTCAATACTTAAAGATTTATACACATAAACACAATTTAACAATACATTTCTATATCTAGGAGCTTAATAATTTGTTACTTTCCTCTGGTTAAGTGTAATAACCATTACTTATATATAAAATTGTTATATTCCTGAAGGCTATATGCTGGAACCTTGTTCACCGGTTCCTTACTGTACACATACTCTAAATATTACCTAATAGTGAACCATAAACAAAGCAAGATAAAGACCTGGCCACTTAGCTAGGCTCAGTTGCTCTGTAAATGACTCATACCCTAAACCAGTCTCTTAGCTTACATTCTTTTTTCCCTTGCTGTGTGCTTTGATTTGAAAGTGATATATAACAATCAAACATAATGTGGAGTACAATGTGATCGTTCAATACATGCGAACACGGGCATGGTGGCGCACGCCTGTAATCCCAGCACATGAGAGGCTGAGGCAGGAGGATCGTTGCGAGTTCGAGACCAGCCTGAGCTACAAAGTAAGCTCAAGGCCAGCCTGAACTGCATAGTGACAGCCTGTCTCAAAAACAAAGACCAAAAAAAAAAAAAAAAAAAAAATGCATACAATGTGTGATGATCAAATCAGAGTACCTAGCATTTCCATCTCCTTAAACGTGTTCCATTTTTTTTGTGTTGAGAACTTTGGAACTCCTGTATTCTAGTTTTTTATAAAACTCATAATACATTATTACAAACCATGTTAATTCTCCAGTGCTATGAAACACTAGAACCTATTCCTCCTAACTGTTTTGGTACTTATTATCCACCCTCCTCCTATTCTATTTCTCCTTCCTTCCTGGCCTCTAATGACCAGTATTTGTAGCTAAAATCATCTTCTTTACCTACTACATATGAACGAAAATATGTGGTATCTTTCTCCTGTGTCTGATACATTTCAGTGAACATAACGTTCTCCAGGTTTACCCATTTTGCTACAAACGACAGGATTTCTTTCTCTTATGGCCAAATCATATTCCATGGTGCATATGCATATATATATTACATTACATATTATATATATATTTAATATATATATATTACACCACATTATCCAGTCATCAGTCAGTGGAAGTTCAGTCCATATCTTGGCTGTTGTGAATAGTGCTGCAGGAAACATGGGAGCTCAAAAGTCTTCTTGATATAGATTTTGTTTCTTTGGATATATGAGAAGTGTGATCAAAACGTATTATGAATGTCTAAATTTGTAAAAGCTATTATGGTAAAAGACATATTGCCATTAATCCTCCTCAAAATACTTCAACTCATCTTGAACACACTTATCCCACTGTTACTGTTACCTTCTCAAACAGCTATGTAAAGCACTTTTCCATGAGTAGAAAATGCAAATGGAAGATTCCATTTGCACTGCTATGGCTTTTTTAATGTCCCGAATCAATTCAAAACATTTACCTTTCATTTTTCGTTTTGACTTTGCAGAAAAGTCAGAAGTTGCATGGTGCTAGGTCCAGGAATAAAGTGGATGAGAACACATACACACACACACACACACACACACACACACACAACCATGCTGTTTTTATTTAACAGAAATTGCCATAAATATTTAATCATTACAGGCTAATAAAAAATATGGTGGATTTTCAAATCTAAAGTTTTATTACATAAAAGATACACTGTCATTAATCCTCCTCAAAATACTCGCCCTCCCTTGCAACAAACTTATCTCATTGTTCTTGCAATGTATATTTTACTATAAAAAGTTTTTCTAATTGAACATTCACTTATTTTATGATCACCCCTTGTAAGCCCACAATGGAACTGCTGGACTATGTGGTTTTGTTTTTAATTTTTAAGGAACCTCCATACTGTTTTCTACAATGGCTGTACTAATTTACATCCCCACCAACAATGAATTATTTATATCAAATATTACTATGATGCATATATCACCTTGGTCTTAAGAACATCTTGGTCTTTGAGAAAAATGTCAACCTCTATTGTATTCCTCATTTATATCATTACATGAAGAATTAGGTTCATAATGTAACTCCTTCACTCAAAACTAGGTCTCAAAACTAGGTCTCAACAACTACATTTCTACTTAGACTACAGATACTCAAAAGTACACCACATCAGTAGCAAATATTCACAATGGCAAGTTCCCTATGAGGACAGAATCGTACAAACACTGCTATGTAAAAGTTCACAGTTACTACCTATTTTTTTCAGGCTTTTAATTTGTACAATAATCTTAATAAATTGTTAAAAATGGAGGTACATAATGTCCAGGTTTTCAATTATATATACAAACTAGAAATACTCATTACTAAAGAAACAGTAAAAATTTCCTGACTCCCTTTCTCATAAATTATTTTTTAATTGGAACAAGTAAAAAAAAGTTACCATTTTACAAATAAATCTATATATGGTTATATATACTGATCTGAGGGCATAGTTATTTTAAGGGAATTCCTACTTCTTGGGTCCTTATACAGTCTCAAGCACAACACGAACAATATATGAAGAATATATATGTAGAAATAAAATAATAGAGGCACCTATCACTAAAAAATGTTGTATTCAAGTGAAGAAGGTTAACATCACCAGTGATATCATGTGGCTATCGGGGTACTCCTGATAGAATGTCATGAGAATTTTACCTGTGTGGTATATTTCTGAAAACCTGGAAGTTCAATCTAATGATGGAGGGAAAGTGACACGAATTTTGGGTGGAAAACAGTGAAATGAAATCTAGTTAATTCTTAAGTCAGTTAAGACCAGGAAAAACAAGGAAAGGCTGAGAAACTGCTAGAGTAGAAGAGACTAAGACATGAAAACTAAAGGCAATATCATGTGCTATTATAAGCTGACACTGAAAGAGGGCATTAATAAAAAAAATAGCATATTTCCATTAAAATGTGGTTTGATTTAAAAGTGATTTTTACAGATATTTCAATAGGATGTAGACCTACAAATTTAATACATTAATATTTATAGAAAATACAATTTAGAATTTATTTAAATATTTCTTAGAGCAAAGCTGATACGTATAATAAGTACTTGATACATATTTCTGGGTCAATGAATGGATGAAAAATAATATAAAAAATTTAATGTCTATTCTGAGCTACATTAAAGATACATGAAATAAAGTACACTCCGGTTTCTTATCTGCATTTTTTTATTCACAGAATCAATCAACTGTAGACTGAAAATACTTTTTAAATTACATCTGTATGGAACATGCACAAATATTTTTCATGCCATTATTCCTTAAACAGCATAATACACTATTTGTATAGTATTTATTTTATATTAGATATTATAAGTAATCTAGACATGATTTAAACTGCACAAGAGAATATACACAGTTTATATGGAAATATTACACCATTTTTACATAAAGGAGTTAAGAATTTTCGATTTGATTTCACAGGGTGTCCTGGAATCAATCACTCATGGACACTGAGGGAACCCAATAATCCTAAGGGTATTTCAAAAGAACTCCATTAATTATAATCAAGATGTCTGTCCTCTACTATAAGTAATCCTGAAATAGTTTTATAATTATTTGCTCCTCCTATTACTAAATTTGCTTTTTTCTCTAAATACAGAAAACCTTACCTATAGTGCGATTTTCCTTAAACTACCTTACCTTTTTTCTACTGTATTTTCCCAAACATACACTAAGTTTAAATCATAGAGACTAAGAACCTAGAGTCAATTCTTTTTCCACAACTCACCAAGAGTTTTTCTTTATCATTAAAATATCTAACAATCAAAGTGCTACATTACTATACAGTTGTTATTATTTTTGCTTATCATATGGGACTTCTAATTATCATAAGCTTTCTCTTTTCTTTGAATTTCCAAAAATAAGTATTGATTATCAAACATATTTGGTAAAACTTCCAACAAATTGCACTGAATTGGATAGATCCTAATTCTGAAAAAATGTGGCAGGTTTTTTGTGCTTCATTTATATGACCAAGTAAAATATGTTTTCTGTATTCTCTCTCAGTTTTTCAATAACTTTTCACCAGCTTTACTTTCAGCTATTTTTGTTTGAGGGAATATATGTTTTGGGACATGAAAACTCTTTTATCATTAAAAAAGCACAACTAACATTTACAAAGAAAAGCATATAGGTTGACTTCCAAGGAATCAAATTTACACTTAACAGGGAAACATACAAATTCCAAGGTTTATTTAAGATCAGCTACTGTAAAAAAATGAATAAAATACAGAAACATGTTCTTAGAATTATTGCATATCCTAAGTATATGCATGCTGATAGATATGATAAAAACAACTTTAATGTTCATTCTATACTTAAAATTATTTATGTCTGGAAACTGAAGTAAAGCAAACAAAATCTTTCAAATCTTTCACCTATTACAATTTTTAAAATTCCCTTAGCTATTTAGGCATGTTATGGTTTATGTCTGTGTGTCCCCCCCAAAGCCTCATGCTGCCATGGGGCAGGCTTTTAAAGTTTGATGATTATGGGTGTGAGAGCTACAGCCTCCCTGGGGTGGATAGTTTGCATACGTAAGGGAGAGAAAAACGGTGCTTGAGGCCATTCCTCCCCCATTCCACCCTGGTGTGTGGTTGTTGCTTTTGCTGTGTTCTGTCACCCTGAGCTCTGCCATGTGCCACTATGCCTTATAATCTGCCAAGTACAGACTAAAACCTCCACAAACTGTAAGCGAAATAAACGTTTCCTTCCTTAATTTTGGGCGTCAGGTATTTTGTCCCCGCAATGAGAGAAAAGTAACCAAGACAAGGCAGTATTCAAATACACAAAGTGAACAAAACAAGAACAACAAAACAACCCTATAGCTCATCTTTCTCAAATAGGTAACACATACATATTCCTTCAATATTGTCTTGGAAATACAAAGACATTTTTAATGATCATTGACATCAACATCTTTTCTCCTTTTGGCTATAACCTGGTCATTTTCCCTAGAATATGGCCAGAATCCATCCTAAATTGGACTCCAAGGCTGCACTTTATAGCTAAATCATTTCCCACCTCTACTGTTAAACTGTTTATAAATCTATCTTCAGTATACTCAAGATGTAGAGACAGTTCAGCCAAAGTATTTTATCATTTAACAGAGTCTTACATATTCTGGTATCCTATACACCCCAAAATAAGACAAAGAGTTATTCAATTCATTCCTGTCCACCTGTAACAGTTTTTGATCTCTCAAAGATATCTTGAGGTCCAAACCATCTACTTAAACTTACCATTCACTTATCTTCCAACTTTGATTTATCTATTTCTTGCTATGGATCCCTGTGTTTGAGAACAATGATTCTGCTTAGACCAACTGCCTTGCAATCTCACTTCTATTACAAATGACTAATCTTTTATATCTCATCTCAGAAACGCGTTCTCATCTATATTTTGGGCTGGCTTTCATTGAAATATTTGGCCCATTAAAAGCTCCTGAGTTCTTGTTATTTTTCCCTAGAATCTAAGGGCTCTATACTTGCAAGTATCAAAATTTTACTGATCTACACACTAATAGCACCCTCCCTGTCCAATTAATATTCATTTGTTTAGGAAAAGGAAGAAAGTCTTCAAGTTCACTTTTAGTGATTTAACATTCTGACTAAATATAAGATCTGGGGGGCTGGGGATTTAGCTCAGCGGCACAGCACCTGCCTGGCAAGCACAAGGTCATGAGTTCGATTCCTGGTACCAGAAAAAGATGAAAATAAATAAGTAAATAAAAATAATAAAATAAATTTAAGATCTGCACAGAAACTGATGCACTTGGCATCTGAAGTCATTTTCTTATCCATCCTAATGGCAAAAGTCACACACAAGTATACCACCTTCCAAATGAGAGTTATTTCAGTGAGCACTGCTTTCATAAATGTTAAAGTACATAACATCAGAGCATCACAAATGACAACTGAGTTAATTCAAATTCTTTTGGATGAGCTACTTTTTCCCCCCTTGGAATTTTTCATTTTCTAAAGAAATTCTCAGTTCATAATTAGATATTATCAGATGAAATAAATTTGGTCAAAGGGGAAATTACAGAGATAAGAAATACTTTCTGAGGGTCTTAAAGACTAAAATGTGTCTTATGTTCATGATCTGATACAGTTTTGCTTTGCCATTTATACATTTCCCTCCTATACATACCTGCTTTTATAAAAAAAAAGCATGTCTCCACCATGAGCCAGTATCTTTTTCTAAAATTCCCAAGATAGGATCTAATACTTCCTAAACTGTTGCTCTACAGATATAAAATTCTGGGGAATAGTCATGAATCTTTCCTTTATTGCATCTATTTAGATATTCAGACAATATTCAATATATTTAACCCCATAGTTATCTCTACATGAGAGCAAACATAATTGTAAAAAATCACAGCTGGGCATAATGCCAGCACTGTGGGAGGATCTGAGGTAGGAGGATCCCAAGTACAAGCCCAGCCCAGAAAACTTAATGACTTAGCAAGATAAAAAATAGCAAAAGGGCTGTGGATATAGTTCATTGTAAAAGCCATAGGTTCAATCTTAGGTTCAATCCAAAAACAAACCAAAACAAAAATAATAATAATAAGAAACTATCCCAACAAAAAATTCTAACTCTATTCTAGACCACAAAAAACACAATTACCAACTGGTGCAACTGTTAAAGAGAATGAATTAAATCTACATATACTGATATAAAAGATCTCCAAGATTTGTTAAGAAAAACAAACCACAAAAATACAAAGGACAAACTGATATGTCTGGTAAGTATCATTTGTGTTAACATAAATATATACACAATGTTCTATATACATGTATATAGTATATATTTGTATTAAAAAGTTCTAGAATGGCTAAAGTAAAAGTTAAACAAAAATAAGCAATAACAACATTAAAATCCCATAAGCAGCTAGGAAGAACAACTGCCCACAAGAAGACAAATTAAGGAAAATGGAATTCGGTTCAGAAAGACAGCTTTTCATGGTGTTCCTCTGTGTGCTCTTTGACAGTGGGGGAAGTCCTTTCACCACCTAACATACAACTGCTTGGGAAAGGGGAAGAAAACCCAATTTCCTACCCTATGCATGCATACAGCATTACTCTATCTCTCATCTTTCCAACCTCGTCTTAGGCCAGCCTCTCACAGGCTTACTGTCTCCCTCTCCCTATTTTCCTGCTTCATAGACACAAAAGACTTTTTCCACCCCAGAACCTCCCATGTCTCCTTCTATGTGTCTCCCTCAGCCCTTTGAAAGGTGGATTATTTTTATCTTTCAGATCTTAATGCAAATGTCACTTTCTCTTAAAAATGTTTTAAAAGCCCCCTAAAATTAACAAGGCACCACCTGTTACTGTATCTCTGAGCAATACTCTTTTCACAGTAAAATTTGAATAATAAACTCATCTGTGATTACTGTTAAATATATGTCTCCCTACTGCACATAATTCTTTGCAGGAAAAGGCCACAGATGTACTTTTCACCAATATATTTTATACGGATGGCTGGCATTCCATAAGTATTTATGAAATAAGTAATACAAACCTTACAACAGTAGATTTATAAAGAATGAAACATTTTTAAGGAAATGTGTTTCTGAGTTTCAAAGTCACTTAAATATGGAGTGATAATGTATTTCAAATAAAAATAATCATTGCATTTCCTTTTTGAAAATCAAAAATAACTGGTTTAGAATATTTTAAAAAGAATAACAAAGCTCCATCAAAGTATATCCTCACTAGTTTAGAAATTCTAGTTTAAGAATTTAAGAATATATATTTGACACAAAAGTAATTTCAATGACAAAATATTTGTAAATATTAACATATAGTATCACCTAAAATTCTTTTACTTTAAAAAAGCACATTTGAAATTGAAAATTTAACAAATGCATGAGATCATGATAGTTATTAACTATGGGAAGGGTTCCCTCTTTAACTTATAGCTATTGAAGTGGAAAATGTAGATACTGAACCACTTGCTGGTCAAATATTATTAACATAAATTCATTTAAAAATCTTCATCAATGATATGGGGACTGGTCCACATTGTAATACAAACTAGCATCTAAGGGAAGAAAAAGAGCTTTTAATACAGGTACTAATCTGAAAATATTTAATATAGGCAGTGTATTACACAAAATGATTAACGATGTTAACAGTCACTTCTTTTATTGCTTTCATTTTGCTATATAATGCTTTCCATTTGAACGTAGATGCTGTTTTGTTGTTTGACAGAAGAATTTAGGAAAATTTATTTTTTCAAGCAGAGGTTACATTTCCTAGGTGTATTTATTAGGCTTTCAGTCTCAGGCACAGCTGTGTTGGGTACTGACTCATATTTCCTCTGGAATTGAAAGGTGTACCTATAAATAGGCCAATGACAGTCAACTTCAGGTTTATAGAAAAGGCAAATGAAGGCCAATAAAGAAAACGAAAGTTCTACATGCACAAAACCTTATTATAATGACAGTTTCTAATACCATTTTCATATTTTCAATGACTAGAGGGTATACAGTGCCTCACAGAAAGGGCAATGCTTCAAGATGAATCTGGGAAGATGTGTTGTTACAGAACATCTGAAAGCCTGCAGAGGGAAAGAGGAATGCCTAAACAAGAAGAGAGATATTAAATATGACCATGAAGCTGGTGAAGAAATAAAAACAGAAAAATGCATAATGGATTTTCAGAAGTAAATAATTTTGCTGATCATAAAAATGATCATTTAGCAAGTAGAAGATTGATTTTATCCTTAAAAGTTTATTCAAATTTATGACAGGCAAAGAAGGAAAGGCGAATATATATGCACTCCTGTCCACTTTAACAACACAAAATAGAGACTTGAAGGCCTAGAGGGCCTACAAGACAGTCAGTATTTTATACTAACTTTCTCTTAATGTAAGTCTCTATATTGGTACCCTTTGGAAGCTGGTAAGGACAGCAGCAATCCAGCACAGTCAGCTCAGCGTCACCACAAGTTAACTCAAACTTAAATAAATGGTTACTGCAATCCAGGAGGCTTCATGTAACAACACTCCTTCCTCCCTAACCTTACCTTCTAACACTCTCTCCTCTTCTTATCCAGCTGTCCTTTCTATTCCATGAGGCCTCCCTCAACCTAACATTTCAGCCTCTACCTATCTTAATTGCTATATTCCCATCAATGTTTTATTTTTTCACATTATCCAACCTACTACACATTTTGCCTATCTTGCCTATTTACTTAACATTCTTTCTCCCACAGTACATACGCTCCATGAGAAAAGGTTACATTTTGCCTATATGTGGAGGTCTTCTTGGTCAATTTTCTTCACTGCTATATCTCTCATATCACTAGGATCTGGCAGACTCTCAATAGCTATTGTTTTTGTTGAAAAAATAAATGAATAGACCAATAAAATCCTTAGTTCTCACATTTAAGTAAAATTCCACCAGAACAATATTGGTACCTATCAGTGGAGTGATTTATCACATTAAATATAAATGCATAAAGTTCATTTAGATTTTTTCCAGCCATCATTTCTGAATACAGAGGCTTACTTACAACTAGAATGGGATAAAATTTAAAGTAAAAGAAAAAACAGGCACTCTCTGCTTCCCCTGCCTGCCAACCCAAGGCAGCCTGAGCATATAGCCCCAGAGGTAACATGGCCAGGAACGATGTCTACATCAACAGCCTCATGTGGACCTGCGAGGATGCCGTCATCATGGGCTAGGAGGATATACCCTCTTTCTGGGCTGCTGTTTCTGGTAAAATCTTGTCATCATCATGTCAGCTGAGGTGGATGTTCTGGCTGACAAAGATTGGTCAATTTTTGGTGTGTGTGTGAATGGACTGACATTTGGTGATCAGGAACGCTCCATGATGTGGGATTCACTGCTATAGTATGGAGGCTTACCATGGATCTTCGTATCAAGAGTACGAGTAGAGTCTCAATCTTCAAAGTCACTATCCTATGACTGGAAGAATGCTAGTCCTGCTGACAACCAGGGAAAGTACCCATAGTGGCTTGATCAAGAAGAAATGCTTAAAAAAATGGCCTCGCACCTGCAGCTTGTCCTGTGCTGACCTTATCTGTCCCTTCCCTTATCACTCCTAATAGCTTTTGCTTCCCCTCCTGCCTACACACACACACACACACACACACACACACACACAAAGGTTTTGTTTTAGGGGCACTGCCGCATATCTTTTATTTTGCTATGAGCAAAATCTCTCTCCTCTCCATATCCCTCCTCTGTGTGTGTCAGTTTATCTATTTTTGGATGAAAATGAGTCCGTTGATTTTTTTTTTAAGAATAGCATTGCAGTATCTTTGGCTAACACCAATAAGAGGATTTTGTTTGGTTTCTACATAGTAGAATCTGAATAATTCTATATAAATAGAAAATATAAAATACCAACATATTTATGTATTCACTTCTACTTTCATATAAAAACTGAGTTAAATGATAATTCAGTTATACTTTAATCACAGGAATATTGTATGGGCTCAACTATTTTAATGAAATAACTTTTCTTTACAATCCTGATAAAATGAAAGTCTCACACTAACAGGCATTTTTAGATTCACATATATTTCATAGATTAGTGGGGAAGATTCCTTTGTAAAAACAAGCTGTTTTACCTCAATTTGGTTATTTCAGTTTACCACAGATTTACTAGTCCTCCTCGTGTCTCTAAAGTTTGGGCCAAATATAAGCAGACTGTCAGCAATCAAGTAACTTTCCTATCGCTTAAAATATCTCTGGTAGTTTTAAGATTTTCCTGTGTATGCTAACAAAAACTGAAAACTATAACCTACAGAGCAACTGTAAAATCATCAGTACCTTTAAAGAAATGCTCCTCTATGTGAAAAGGATGCCTGTGTGTTCATAACTCCCACACTTTTAATCATTAAGGACCTTCAAATACCACATCATTTTAAGAACAGATGTAAGAGCAAGAATATGATTCAGAGGATGTTTTGTCCTGCTAACCAGGCCATCTGCCTCCTTGCAGGAGATTGTTACTCATAGGTACAAGTGCCATCAGAAACTCAGAACACAAAAGCAGATGAGTAATATTGCTCAGATTACACAATGCAGTATGGTTCAAACGTACCATGAAAACTGAAAGCTCATTATAACATAACAACATTTGCTCATTGAGAGGAAAAAAGAAACCCTGGGCAATTTTTAAAAACTCTTATCAGAGTGCTGACACGGTCATAGTTATATTTTTCATTAAATTTTGCTTATTTTTCCACTGGGCAAAGAATATGCACTAATAGATGGAAGCAGCCTGCTAGAAGAGAGGGTTCTTCTTCAAAAAGAATAGGAAGAAAGTCAATAAAACCTGGTAGACTATCATGGGTATCAATTTATGTCACCTGAAATTTAAGTTAAATCCAACTTCAAAGGATATTAGTCCTTAGAGTATCTGGAAAGATGGTCAGATTAAACTATTTCATTTATAAATGCTCTGGGATATTAAGCAGGAAATGGGGCTCAGAAAGGAATACTAACTGAAACATTTGATTTTTCCAAATGTTTTGAAAATATTTTACATTAAAATTATTAAATTAAATATGTATTAAAAGTATTATATTAAATTCTTTAAAAGAATTTAATCTTCTGATAAAATTTAGAGAAACTCGCTACAGAAATTCCAAATGGAAATGAAAAATTAACAAAAAATTTTTTAAAAATCCTGGAAATTGAAAGATCTCTGTTGAAAGCTTATTAATATTGGGGCTGAGGATTTAGCTCTGTGGCAAAGCACCTGCCTGGCAAGTGAAAGGTCATGAGTTCGACTCCTGGTACCAGAAGAAAAACAAAAACAAACAAAAAAAAGAAAGCTTATTAATATTAATAACCACGTCTATTTACAAGCCCCAAATCCCTACACAATATAAACTGAATGAGCACAATTTCTTTTTTCAATCATGAAGATGTCATGTAATAGTGTGAGATATTTTGACAGTGTAGAAAAATCAGTGAAAACTGTTTAATAATACTAAGTTTCAAACCAATAACTCCCTTTATTTTTATTAACATGTTTGCAATACATAATGTTTACATTCTTTGTGTGGAGTTTCTTAGTTACTTTTTACTCTCACTGCTGAGACAAAATACCCAACACTCAAAGTTAAAAAGAGGAAAGGTTTATTTAGCTTATAGTTTGTAGAGGTTTCAGTCCATAACTGATTGGCTCCAAGGCAGGATGGCACATTGCAGAGGGGAACCATTTATGGTGGCAAAAAACAGCAAAATCAACAATCAAAGGGGTAGGAACAAGCCTCTTTCTGTCCCTTATACTGTATGCAGGTTACCCCCAGCCAGGGCAAGTATAGCACTCACACCCTTAATTCCAGCATTGGACCATAAATCAATCACAAACTCTAGATTCAGCCACTTCTGATAAGCCCACCACCCCAGGACTGTGTGAGACTTTGGGGGGGGACATTCAGACACAATCATAACAGTGCATGTATGTAACACCTTTTAATTCCATCTTCACCCCTTTCCCTTGCTTCCCCCAGATCTTGACCCTCTTCCCATTTAAGAAAGAACTATTTCCCTGTTTCCTACTATCTACATTTTATTTTTCTCTTTATTTATTCTACTGTGTGTAAATACGTTTTCTTTATTCATTCATCTGTTACTGGACATACAGGCTGCAGCCAAGATTCTGCTATTATGAATTGCACTGCTACAAGCATGAGTATGCAGAGATACTGGTAGTATGATGTATTTAATGCTTTCGGTAAGATACCTAGAAGGCCAATAATGGAGTCAAATGGAATTTCTAGTTTTATTTTTTGAGGAATATTTGCACTGATTTCCATAGTAGCTGCAGTAGTTTACACACCCACCAACATTATAGATGGATTCCTTTCCACACAGCTTTACCAGCATTTATTATCTGTCTTCTTGATGATGGCAATTCTTTCGGGAGTAAGGAATATCAGTATTGTTTTGATTTACAATTCTCTAATGGTCAGAGATATGAAGCATTTTTTCATGTATTTATTGGCCATTTGTATTTCTTCTGTGAGGTGTCTAATCAATTCACCTGCCCATTTTTTGCCTGGTCATCAAATTTGGGAGTCTACATTTTTCAAGTTCTTTATGCATTTCAGGTATTAGTCCTGTCTGAGGAATAGTTGGCAAAAAACTTCCCATTGTGCAGGCTGTCTTTTCACTCTATTGGTTTTTTTCTTTTGCTGTGCAGAAGCTTTTTGACTGATATGATCCCATTTGTTGATTCTTCGTACTACATCTTGTTTTATTCTGAACAGGGTTCTGTTCAGAAAGTCCTTGCCTATGTCTGTGACTTTAAGAGTTTTGCCTATTTTATCTTCAAGCAGGTTAAGTGCTTCTAGTTTAACATGTAGCTCTTTGATCCACTTTGATTTTAGTTTAAGTACATGATGAGAGACATGGGTCTAGCATCGATCTTCTGGATGTGGACAGCCAGTTTTCCCCACACCATTTATTAAAGAAGCTATCTTTCCTCCACTGTGTGTTTGGCTCCTTTGTCAGATATCAAACACTTGAATGTGATTGAGATTATTTCTGCATCCTCTATCCTGTTCCACAGATCCTCATGCCTGCTTTTGTGGCTTTTATCACTGTAGCTTTGTAATGTAACTTCAAGTCTGGGATTGTGATGGCTCCCAATTTGCTCATTACTTAGAACTGCTTTGGCTATTCTGGGTCTCTTCTGGTTCCATATGAATTTTAGAATTGTTTCTTCTAGTTCTGTGAAGAATACTGTTGGCATTTTGATTGAGACTGTGTTAAATCTGTGTATCAACTGGAAGTATCGCCATGTAGACTCTATTGGCTCAAGTCTATCCAGGAACAGAGGATCTGTTTTCTTTTTTAGCATACTGCAGTTTTCCTGTAGAAGTCTTACTTCCTAAATTAGGTTAATTCCTAATCATTTAATTTTTCTCAGAGCTATTGTGAATGGTATTTCCCCTAATTTCTTTTTCAGTCAGATCATTATTAGTGTACAGGAATGCTATTTTTGTGTGTTGATTTTGTATCCTACGACATTACTGAATCTATTTTCTTCATTCTTCTATGTAGAGGATCACATCCCCTGCAAATATTGGTATTTTGCCTTCTTTCTTTCCTATAAATATCTCTTTATTTTTTTTCTTGCCTAATTGCTTTTGCTAATGTTTCCAATACTATGTTGAACACGAGTGGTAATACTTGACATCCTTTGTCTTGTTCCCGATTTTAGAGAAAGCTTTCAATTTCTCCCCATTCAATATGATGATGAAGTTTTATCATAAATGGCTTTTATCAGATTGAGATACGATCCTCTGTACTTATTTTCTGCGGGCTTTTAATCATGAAACGACGGGGCTGGGGATTTAGCTCAGCAACACAGCGCCTGCCTGGCAAGCGCAAGGTCATGAGTTTGATTCCTGGTACCAGAAGATAAACAAAAAACAAAACAAAAATAAATAAATAAAAGCCTAGGAAAGGCATTTGAATTTATCAAAGGCTTTTTCTGCATCATTGAATGATCTGTGACTTTTGTCCTTGCTTCTGTTTGTGTATCACCTGTAATGATTTGAGCGTTGAACCATCCTGCATCTCTGGGATGAAGCCTACTTGGTCAGGATGAACGATCTTTTTGAGGATTCATTGTACTCTGTATCTTGTATTCACTGCATTCTGTTAGTATCTTCTTGAGAATTTTTACACCTATATTCATTAAAGAGTAGTCTGTGAATTTGGTATGAGGATTCTCAAGAACCATACATCTGTGTGAGTGGAAAATGTACCAGATAAAATTCTCAAAGTCCCAGTAACTTTTGAACTCAAAGCAAACATCCAGGTCAAGAGTATACCCAGGGAAAAAAGGGAATAGTTAAAAATCTCTTTTGAAAGAACAAAAACTTGTATCTGTTAAAGCTTGTTATGGTTACTCATTCTATCCCAGTTCTGCACAGACACTGATACACTTGGCACCTAAAGTCCTTACTCTTCTATCCATCTTAATGTCTGTGGCAGCCCTGATTCAGCTGTACACATGAAAGCAAATGAGTTTCTGGATCATAAACATTCCTTTAATGTAAATTGTGACTTTCCACTTAAAAATATATGCTCTCTTCATTTGAATTTCTAAGTAATGAATAATTTGTCTGAAAAACAAAGGATCATCTTATAACACATGTGACTTTTTCTGTTTCTGGTTTTAGAATTTCCCAGTGTCACTTAGAACTGACTTTTGTTTGATTTTATTTACCCAGCAAACAGTAAGCAAATGAACAATCAAGTGTTCACAGAATTCATAATTCAAGAGATGATGAAAGTGAAAGACAGGATGATTTTGGAGTATTCACTCACAACTTGAATTCTCAAAGCTTATAATCTCCTCAAACATTAGTCTGGTTAAAATGTATTTTGGATTTATTAATCCAAAGAGCTCAGTTATCTGACAAGAACAGGAGTGTATTAAATTTGTTCATAATACATTTTAGAAATGGTTTGCATATTAGACATTAAGTAGTTATTAAATCTTGCTTTAAACCTACCAGTTTTCTCAATCTTCCTTCTGCAGCTTGATTCCCAGTGGAGAGAAAACTAATTCAAACAAAAATTTTCTTTTTAGTGAAAATATCTATTTACTTCTCTGTGCACAAGGTTAAGAAATTATGGAATGGAGACTTATGTGCTCATGAGAGTATTTTGTATAGGCATTTTTTAAAATTTCCATTTGTATTTTCATTTCATAAAAGGATTACACATGTTCATTTATATATTAAATGACAATAGTAGACCTAGAAAGGCTACTATTTTTTTTACTTTATATTTAATTGATGCTGACAAGTCACTGTAAGCTCCCTCCCTGAACTTCATTTAGCTTATCTGTAAACAGAGATGTTTGGTAGAACAAATGACAATGTTAAATGATGCGCTGTGCCAACTGCACAGTATCATATAAATTTAAGATATATGCAAATCTCCTATAACTTACATAGCAAATGTATATATTTTTAAAAATCAGTTATCATACAATTATAAACCATAAAAAAATTAAAGGACAAAGAGGGAAACTCCTGTACACTAAACTTGGCAGGACCTTGCAGAGGTTCTTGCAACTGAAACTCTATATAACCATACAGATACACCACGTCCATAGACCAGAAAATTCATTACTGGTAAGAGTGTATTTTCCTCAAGCTGATCTATGGATTCAATATAATTCCAGTCTAGATTCCAGCAAGCATTTACACTGAAACTGAGAAACTAATACTGAAATTGACATGGAAATGCAAAAGACTGCTAATAGACAAACATTTAAAAAGATGAAGTCAGTAAACTAACATTAACTGATTTTAAAACATTAATTTTTACTGCATACATATTTAGACAACATAATGTCATGGGGTATAAACAGTAAGAACTTTATTATATATAGTGAAGCAAATTAGTATATCCATCATTTCAACAGTCATCTTTTTTTGTTCTCGTTTTTGCAAGGGCAGCTAAAATCCATTCATTTAGCATAAATTCCATATGCAGTACAATTTTTAAACCTATAGTCTTTATTAAATCTTGAGGCTAGACTTGTTCTGCCTACATATCTGTTATTTTGCACCCTCTGATCTACATCTCCTCTGTACATACCTTGTAACCACTGCTTTGTTCTATGTATTTTATTTAGATTCCACATGTAAGTGACATTATGCAATTTTTTTTCTGTGTCTTGTTTCACTTAGCATACTGTCCTTCTTCCTTATTACTGCAAATGAGAAACTGTTTTTCTTTTTAGGTCTGAATAATATCCATTATATATATGTACTAAATTTTATCCATTTGCCCATCAAGGGACAATCAGATCGTTTCATTTTTGCAACAGTGAATCATGCTGCAATAAACCTAAGAGCGCAGCCATCTTTCACTGTGTGATTTAATTTTCTTTGGGTATATTCCCAAAAGAGATTATTAGATCATATGACAGTTTCACTTTTAATTTCTTTAAATACACATGACAGTTTCACTTTTAATTTCTTTAAATACAGTTTTCAATACTATCTGTACCAGTTTACATTCCCACCAACAGAAACCCTCTTCTCTATACCCTCATCAACTTTTGTCCTCTTTGGATTTTTTGATGGTGATAGAATTCATTTGAAAAGGTAAAAGTGCAAAATGAGGAAGAAACAGGCTGTGCTGAGCAAGCTTAGGCTGAGCAAAAGAGCAAAGAGTAAGATAAAAGTAAACCCTGGTGGGCGCAGGGCAGGCTATCATGAGGAAAGCCCGAAGAGCCTGTCCTCGTGACTTTTTAATGACAGCCATCATCATGGAGTGAGGTGGTATCTTAGAGTACTTTTGATTTGCATTTCCCACATGATTAATTATATTGAGCATGTTTTTATCATTTGGTTTCTTTAACATCTTCTTTACAAAAATGTCTTCGCAGGTCTCCTCATTGTTAATCTGGTTGTTTTTCCACGATTGGGTTGTATGTGTGTTTTATAAATTTTCAGTAATTCCTTATCAAATAGTAAGTTTGGAAATATCCTTCTCATTACATAGCCTACGATTTCCTTTTGTTATTTCTTTTGCTGTGCAGAAGACATCTGAGGAAAGTCTCATTTATTTACTTTTACTTTTATAGCCTAAGCTCGTAGCAGGATATCCAAAAAAGAATTCCCAAATCCAAGTCCAGGAGTTTTTCCTCTAGGTCCTCTTCTAGGAGTTTATAGTTTTTGGTCTTACAGTTAGTTCTTTTATCTGTTTAGAGTTCATTTTTATAGGGTGTGAGACAGTCCATCCTTCTTCATGTTAAAGCCCAATTTTCCCATATTCTTTCTCTGTTATGTCCTTGTCAAAATTAGTTGACTTATGTTTGGGTTTATTTTGGGCGTAAAGACTTGTTATAAAGTTACAGCCATTAAGAAAGTGCAGTATTGGCATGAAACCAAAAGGACTGATGAAAAAGACTGAGTCTTTATATGGCCCCACACATCTGAACACAAACAATGGATTTTGCCTTCACATAAAAAGGTAAATAAGGAGAGAAAGGATGTCACTGAAACAAATGGTACCACAACTCATAATAGCTAAATTTTGAAAGTGGCGTATACATTCATCAACAGATGAACGGAAAAAGAAAATGTGGTACTACTTATATACAATGCAGGACTACTTAACCATAAAGAAGGATAAATGAGTCATTTGTGGGGAAAAAGGATGCATGTTGAGACCATAATGTTAAGTGAAATAAATCAGACACACAAGGTTAATATTGCATGATTTCTCTTGTATGTGAAACCCAAAATATAAGTAAATTAGAGAGCAAAATAAAAGATAACAGAAAATAGGGAGACATCTTTTGCATAAGGGAAGGGGGCCAAGAGATAGATGGAGGTAGGACAGAGGGGAGAGGAAGGGGATGAAAACAAAAATAATAAGATATGTTAGGTACATGCACCAACTTCTGCAATGAATGTAATCATTATGTACTGCAAACATATAGGAAAACAAAAAAGAAAAGAAATAAGTGGTAGGGCTGGGGATTTAGCTCAGCAAAGCGCAGGCAAAGCGCCTGCCTGGCAAGTGCAAGGTCATGAGTTCGGTTCCCGGTACCGGAGAAAAGCCAAAAAAACAAAAAAAAAACAAAAACAAAACAAAACAAAAAAAAGAAATAAGTGGTAGTAGAACAACTGGATATCCACATGCCAAAAACACCAACTTGAAACTATTCCTCAGAACATATACAAAAATTAATTTGATATTGATCCTAAACTCAAGTATAAATTTTAAAGCTTTGAAACTTTTAGTAAACATAAGAAAAAATTTTGTGACCTTGGATTCAACAAAGGTGTTTTTTTTGAACACTGAAAACTTGATCCAAAAAATAATAAAGTCGACTTCATCAAAATTAAAAACAACTTCTCTTGAGAAGACATTTAAGAAAATGGAAAATTAGGAAAGAGACTGAGATGAAAAAGGACTTGTGTCTGGAATACATAAACAATCAAGACTCAATTATAAGCTAACAACTCTTTTTCAATGGGCAAAGGATTTGAAGAGACACTTGACAAAGAAGATACACTAATGGCAATAAAGAAAACAATAACAACAACCAAAAAAACCACCAATCAAAAACCCTCAACATCGTTAGCCAGCGGGAAGAAAGGCAAATTAAAATCCCTTTGCATGAGTATTAGAATAGCTGAAGAATGACCACACCACGTGTTCATGATGATGTAGAAAAACCACAACTCTGATAGATGGCTGTTGTGAAGGTAAACGGGTGTGCTCACTCTGGAAAGCAATTTGATAGTCATAAAAATGTAAACATAAATTCTCTATGATACATTCATTCTACTCCTAGGTAGTTACCCAAGGGAAAAGAAAAGCACATATCCATATAAAAACCTGTACAGGAATGTTCAAGTCAACGTCTTTGTAATAGCTCCAAAGTGAAACTAATCCAAATGTTTATTGATAGCTGAATGGATAAAATGTGGTATATTTATAAAATGAAATTCTACTCAGCAGTATAAAGAACTGAACTACTGATATGTATTACAACATAGATCAATCTCAGAATAACTGCTAAGTGGAAGAATGCACACAAGAGTATTTAATATATTATTCAACATACATAAGGTTTATGAAGTCCTAACTAATTTAGAGTTACCAAAGACAGATATAAGTATGGTGTATACATACACAACTGCATACTATTCAGCCACAAAAAAAAGGATAAATTTGAGTCATTTATAGGAAAAGTGATGCACTGTGAGACCATGATGTTAAAGGAAATAAAGCAGACACAGAAGGTTAAATATTACATAATTTCTCTCATATGAGAAACACGAAGTTTAAGTAATTTAAAGAGCAAAACAAAAGATTATATGGAACAGAGGCAAGCCTTTTACAGATGGGAAGAGAATCTAGGGATAGAGGGAGAGGGATAGTGAGTAAAGGGAAGAAGAAGAAAAAAGGACTAAGATGTGATATGCTCACGTGCCAGCTCCCCATGGTGAATGTATTCATCATGTGTTGCAAACATGTATTAATGAAAAAGATTTTAAAAGGAAAGCTAAGTGATTGATTAGTGTAGGCATAGACGGGGATAGACAAAGGGACTACAAAGAGGCATAAGTAAATTTGGTAGTGATAGATGTGCTCATTACCTTGCTTGTGGTAGTGGTTTTAAAACTATATAATTTATATGTATTAAACTTCATTGTACAGTGACACACCAGTAAGGCTTAAAGAAAAGAGGACAAGAATAACAAATTAGAGATACTAAGAAGAAAAATGTTTGGCAGACAATTTTTCAAAAATAAATGAAGTGAGTCTATTTAAAGAAAAAAACTGAATTTTTGTTCCCAGTGATGACATCAAGCTTTCAAAAGAAAAATTAAAATTTTAGAGAATATATCTGCCATCATGAACTTGACAGTCTTCCATTACTCTTCTGATAAGACTAGTTGTAACATTAATGAATAAGATCTTTTGTGATTTAGAATGAATTGTGTCACTATTCAGAAGATGTGCATGACCTGATGTCCTGATACTTTCCAAATGACAGAAGCATGATGGTACAAAATCATGAATGGGTCAAAGATGCATTTAAATTGCAAGATCAAACAATGGGCTTAAATAACTATGTATGATAAAGCTTCTGACTCCATAATGCAAGCAACCTTTAAGAAAATATAGCAAAATTGACTGTAGTAGGCAGAGTATGAAGACAGCCTCCGAAGTACGTCCCACCTAATGCCTGGATCTATGAATGTGATTAAATATCACTCTGATAATTATGGTCTGTCAGCCTTAAAATAGGGAGATTATCTAGGTGGACCTGATCTAATCATGTAAACCCTTTTAAAAGAAGAGTTTTCTCTAGCAGTTAACAGAAATAGAAGTCAAAAATATTAAAAACCTTGAAGGATGTGGCATGCTAGTGCTGGCTTTGACGATGCAGAGATCTATGAGAAGGAATGCAGGTAACCTTAAGGAACTAACAGCACCTCTGCTGATAGCAAGTAAGGAAATGGGAAGCTCAGACTAATATCTGCAAGGAACATAATTCCGTCAACAGCTGAATGAGCATGGCAGGAGATTCTTTACCCAGAGTCTCTGGATAAGAGCTCAGATTGACATTTTTATTTTGACTTCATGATAAACTGAGCTGAGAACCCAGTCCAATCTGCCTCAACTTCTAAACTATTATGTGAAGTAATAAATAAATGTTGCTTTAAGCTTGACTATAACAATTTGTTATGCAACAAATGAGAAGCCAATACATTCACCATAAATCAAAATACACAATCCCATTAAGTTTCTACCCTACTTCCAAAGGATTCTTACAATGAGTCCAAATTTATTTATTTAGTATTGTTTACAAAAGAAAAAAGAAAATAAAGTATTAATAGATGAAGTACTGACTGGACAAATATGTAAGCCTACAAAAGAGAATACTCGAGAGCCATTACAAGGTAGAAGTATATCAATGACTATGAGACAATAAAACCATACTAAGTAATATTGAGAAAAAAGAATCTGACATTTATAATGATTTTTGCTGTAATTAAAAAAGTTTGTGCAAAATTAAGGTACCTACATTAAACATCTTCCCAGAACAAAAAAGATACCACAGTTAAGAGCAAGTAAAGAAAAAAACAATTAGCTTTGGGATATAGTTAGAATGTTGGGTAGAAAGCTTTCACTTATAATTTCCTACTTTTCATTATTACATCTTTAAATGAAGTATTACTCTTATTCATTCAAAAGTATCAGGAAGTCACTTGTTAAGTGTCTACATAAACATTTTCCTGGCTTTCACACAAAACAGACTTCTTCTGTTTTATTCACCTCAGATTTGCCACCTGGCATTTGCATCCATGCTCCTTTAACTACCTGTGATAAAGCGAGTCGCCCATTCTTATCAAGTTAGCGACACCTCTCAGATCTAAGTTTCTCAGGGTCATTCCCTACTAATAAGGGGTTTCATCTGCACCTATGTGAATATTAATATGTACTTATAGTTTTCACACATCGGATTTTAATAATGCTATTCAATTGTCAATATTTTGGACTGTACTCTTTAACCTTTTTCTAATACTGAAAGCTATGACAATATAGCTCATACAAACCACTCCAACATACAATGTACCTAACAGACCATGCTGTCTCAAGAGAATGAAGATGACTAAGAAGATGATGACATTAAGTTAACACTGGCAATATTCCAATAGGAAGCAAAGTGATAGGATGAAATGAGACCAGCAAGCCTAAATAGTATGTTATGGTTTATACCCCAGAGCCTCATGAGTTCATAGGTGGGGTTTGGGGAAGTGGCCGGATTATGGGAGTTATCGGATTGTGGTTCTAAAGAAGCACATTGGTGGAGGCGTGGTTTCCGAAGGTTTACCTCCCTCCCTTGGTCAATATCCCCCCTCCGCCCCCCCGCTTCCTTCTGCGCACCATGCCATAAGCTGTCTCACCTCACCATGCCCTTTTGTTGTGCTGTCCTGCCTTGGAGCCAGTGGACTATGGACTGAAATAGCAACAAACTGTGAGCCAAGATAAACTTTTCTTCTTTTAAATTGCAGGTATTTGGTATTGCATCTCTTCAATGAGAAAAGTGACTAGGACCTAGTGGAACAACTATAGAAATAATATATAATGGGCAATCTATAGTATTAGGTTTACTCAACATATTTAAAAAAATAATTTTTCATATTTCTTTAAAATGAATAATTGTAGTAAAAATGGAAAAAGTAAAGCAAAATCTTTCAATTACTAAATACTGTATTTCTAAATATTATCAAGATCAAATTATACCTATTTTCTATAGCAGGAAGACAGACAGTGAGAAATCTCAGAAACATACTATACAGTTTGAGGTCTTCCTTTGTTGTCACAAGTTGCTAGCCAAATGATCTAAAGGCACTGAAAGTCACCAGAAGGCAATACCGGGAGAAATTCCTAGACTGGGCACCTTGTTGTTTGTCCATATATGAAAGAGGTTTATAAGTGACCCAAAGCACCATTATATTAAATATATATATATAAAGACAATGTATGGAGATGTACTTTAAAATGCTATCCAAGTAGTAAATATACAATAGAACTATCAATGTTATAAAGTCACACTAAGTAGACTGATTTTTTTCTAAAAAGCTTTCACATATTAACATTATATATAACTGAATTCCATGTGCAACTACACTCAAATAAATCTGTCCCCCAAAAATATTGGCTGACATTTTCTAGAAAAAAACAACGATGTAGCCTTTAAAAATACTGAGTATAAGATCTTTGTTATCAGGAAAATGCTAAACAAAATCTTTGGAAACTACATGGAGAAACCAGAGAGATTAAAACTTTTAAAAAGTAATAAAACATGACATTAAAATGTTATCATGCAAACCTCTCAAATCACATTACCTGGAACAAGTTCCATAATGATATAGACAGGCTGTCTTTGTGTGCAAACTCCTATCAGTTTGACAATATTAGGGTGATCATATTGCTTGAGAATTCTGGATGAGAGAAAAATACAAGAATTCTTATCATTTGAATAAATATGAGTAAAGCATTAATTTATAATAATGAATAATGTATACAAATAGAATATAAGGTAGTCATAATTCAATTTCTAAAACGTTAGTATAACCCCAATTATGATAAGTGGGATGAATATATGAAAGTATTAATAACTATTGGAAACATAAGATAGGTACAAATGAGTTTGTGCTTCTTAATTCAATTAAATATTCATTTCAAAGTTCTCCACTCTGAGTGATTAATAATCATGTTAAATAGGAATAACTTAGTTTGTAAAATTATGTAAAACTCCCTTCAAAGTATTTGGGTTTATCCACTACCACAAAAAAATTATCTCATACAGCTAAATGCTGTAGAGAGTACTCCATTAGATTCTATCACAGTTAAATATTTGCTTGAAGAATATAATCAATTTCAAAATGGTAGAAACACAAAAATTTTGAGAAAGCAATAAATTTAAAAAATAACAGAGTTTCAACACAGGCTGAAGTTGAAACAGAAGACTTAGTTTGAACAAAGGCAAAATTTTATCAGAGGTTATAAAGGTATGACAGACTCATCTATAGGACTCCAAGTATAAGCTAAAAAGAGATTAGACTCCCTCAGAGACCTGTCCTGCTTATTTCTGTTGAAAATTTTAACCCTTATTATCCTACTGATACAGTTATAAATGTGCTCCTATTTGAACACTGTTGTATTCCTTCCTAAAAAAATAACTTTGGATAAAGACAAAATATTTTTACATGTATAGCTAATGCAGAGAAAGCTCTAAGAAACCCACTGTAGATTTACAATGTACAATGATTTATAAAAGAATAAGAAAAATTCTAAAGATAAAGAAAATATTCTGTCAATAACTCTGAGTGTCCAGTTTCTAAGAGAAATTAAGAGCAAGGTTTCAAAATATTTGACTTTAACCAAAAATGTCATTTCTTAGGTACTAAAGAAACTGCAAAAAATCAAATGAACTTTGGTAATACTAAATATCTAAATACATCTTTCCAGAGTCTACCAAAAGACACTCACAAGTCTAAATAAATTGTTCATCTTTGAGATAAATGTATAATTTCACTTTGAAGGAGAACATTAAACAGTGTACTTTGCAATAAAAGACTCATGAGTTGGAAACGAAAAATTTCAGTAGTTTTGAAAATAATATTAGACATGGACTTTTATCTTAAGAATACCTATGAACAACCATAGAATGAAACTGAGTTTCAATTGTGACAGCAAGTCTTCAAATTTATCATTAGAATTTTTCTGAGTAATAATAATGTACTTGAAAAGAGTACATAGTTTTAACTCTGTTTTATAAACTAATGAATGCATTCAGCTACTGTAATCCATTGCCACCAATATTCATTTTTAGATGATGAATAAAGAAATGAACATCAAAATGACCCATGCCTTGGGCCTCAGTTTCTTCACTGTCATCACTTCAGTTTTCCATGGCACTTTCTCTTGACACCACAAAACCTATGGATCTATGTATCCTTTTTCTTATCCATTCATTTTATCCATCTCAAACCTATATGCCCATCCAACTTACCCCGTCCAAAGAACTGTTCAATTCATTTTGTGTTTTTTAAATATACTATATTTTCACCACTAATAGAATTGTTTTAACTATCTGTAATATAGGAATAGCAAAGCAGGACATTAAATTCTAGCTAACAATAAAAAATGAGAAGAAAATCATCTTAAGAGACACATTAGAAAAGAAATAAGGAGGAGACATTGAAGAAATGCCAGACACTACACTGAAGAGATTTGATTCTCAGTAAAGAAAATAATATTTAGAGAATCAAAGTAATAATACCTAAAGGAGGTACGATATATATATAATTGTATATCTAAATGTATTAGTTTAGAGAACTCACTTGGCTTCTTGTAAAAATTTTATTTTCAATTCCTGAGGCAGACCTTCTTTACACGTTTTAACAGCAACAGCAGTTTTATCCTTTAATGTGCCCTTATACACTTCACCAAAATTTCCCTGAAATTACAATACATTCATTGTTTGGGATGTATGACAGCATGTAAATCTTTGCCACACACAGACACACACACACACACGTAATGAAGTGTTTTAAACTAAGTACAGCAAACTGCATTCTGTTAGATTTATTTCCTGTTATTCTCAAGATATTTTTGTCTATAACTGTCAGGTTATTAATTATATTAGAGAGAGAACATATTAGTAAATACACCATATGCCTTTATCTGAAAGATTCTAAGGCACTTATAATTCAATTTGTCCAAAACATCACCGTACCCATCCAAAGGCTGTTCACGGTTCAGTTAGTTTCCTTTTTTCAGTTACTAGAACTACGGTATCATTCTCCATGTGAGTTTTTAGTTACCACCTCCACGGTCCTTTTTGCCTTCCCCCTTGCCTCTCAGAAAAGCTTGATTTATTAGGATCTCAGTCTTCACACCTAAACTGTCCTCAGCTTCAGTTGCTCAACTCTCTAACATACCTATTGCAACAGTTCCAGGTTAATCTTGCTAAGAAAAAAACTTTGGTTATACAAATGCCTTGCTCAATATCCATCCTTTAATCACCACTACTTTCTACTCTGTCTAGTTCCATATCATAGCCCCAAATGTATATGTGCATTCTAAACTCAGATGTGATCACAAAACACACGCCATGCCATATACATTATATATATATGTATATTTTCTCTATGGAAAACCCTCACCTCCTATCCGAGAAAAATGCTTCCTCTTCTTTAATTCCATTTCTGATGCTTCCTCCTGCATGAAGTTTCCTTTATCTTCTAAAACCTATGTTTCCTTTTTTCTGTCCCCTTATTCTATCCTGCTTCCAAATTTTCTTCTCCTTCCCACTTACAAAAGCTCTATTTCCATTCTTCTTCAATTTTTTTTTGTTTCTTTAAATCTTTTTTCCCTTCCTTCCCTAACCCCTCTCTAATCTTTTGTCCCCCTTGCCATTTGAAAAAGTTCTTACTCCTTAATTTTTATCCTCCATTTTGCAACCACATTTTCTTTATCCATTCATCTATTGATGGGCATATGGGCTGTTTCCAAAATTTAGCTATTATAAATTGTGCTGTTATAAACTATAAAATGTGTCACTATGGTATGATGACTTGAACTCTTTCAGGAAGATACTAACAGGGAAAATCTGGGTTACATAGACCCTGTAAATTTAGTTTTCTGAGGAATCTCCATATTGCTTTCCATAGTGGTTGTGCCAATGTACACTCCCATCAACAACGGAGAAGGGTTCTTCACCCCCACCCAGTCCTGGCAGCATGTTACTGATTGATTTCTTGATGACAGCCATTCTTTCTGGCATGAGATGGAGTCTCAGTGTTGTTTTAATTGCATTTCTCAATGGCCACCCATGTTGAGCATTTTTTCATGTACTTATTAGCCATTTACACTTCTTTGCCTGAAAATTATTCATTTCAGGTCCCTATTTTTTAATTGGGTCTTTAAATCTGGAGGGTCTAATTGTTTTGTACATGTGTAATATACATATAAATCCCCCATGATGAATGTGATCATGTACTGCAAACATGTTCTAATAAAAATAAATTTTAAAAATCTTATTTCCTGTTTATGAATACTCATACCTCCATCTTTTGAATTTCTCTAATGGTTTCTGCCCTATATAACAGGTTTTGAAACACACTAGACATTTGAAAATTTTTACAATCATTTCCCAGAGCACTTGAACTCCATCAATGGTGATCAAGAAAGGAATCTCCAAACACTGACGAAATGATTACACTTCCCCCAGACCACCTCTTTTCCATGAAGAGAAGTCAGGAAGAAGGCTAACACATCCTGCTACTACACAGGCATAACTTCATCTCAGCTACTGGCCTTCCATCCATGGGGACAAATCTCACTAGGCTTCCTGTCTATTCTTCTGTGTCAGGCATTGTAAGAAAATCTTGGTCCTAGGTTAATCCTCAACTATTCCTCCCCACCCTCATCAGATTCTGCACACTTTTCTTTCATTCTTCTTTCTCTTTCATACCCAACTTCTACTATACTTTCTGGAATTCATGATCTGTCATCAAAGTTAGATCTTCAATCTACTCTTTGATAATCCTCTTTACCTTCTTGTTATAACAGAATCTAGCTCTCATCAGAGAACACTCAAATGGTAATGAGATCTCCTCTGCCGTCTAAACTTAAATGATGTATTTCCCTGTATAATCTACCACTGTCCAAGACATATAATAGTATCCTGCCAGCTCTTTATCAGCATCTTCAAACCATTCTCTCTTTTGCAGTGCTAAAAATGTCAGGCTTTGAGTGTATTATTCATTTCTATTTCCTACCATCTCTCACTGTGGCTGTCACCTACTGAATTTGAAAATACTTCTCCTTACTCACTTACAATTTCTATTTCTAGGTCATAGTCATTCTATCCAGTGTTGCTCCTGTATGAATTCTTGCCAATTTCAAACTTCAAGTCTTATCAATGCTTCAGATTTTCAAGTATTTTTTGACATCTCTCTTCCAAAGATCTTGTAATCCATTTATTTTCTAGAATCATCCCTTAAACTTTCAT
The DNA here is from genome assembly GCF_000276665.1 of Chinchilla lanigera. Lineage (NCBI taxonomy): Eukaryota > Metazoa > Chordata > Mammalia > Rodentia > Chinchillidae > Chinchilla > Chinchilla lanigera. Next base: position 5,744,768 of record NW_004955418.1, read on the forward strand.
ATTACCAGTAAAGCAATTTTATAACATCGATTCATTTTGTCTGGTTTCCATCTTTCTAACTTACTTCTTGTACAGTACTTCAAAATTCCTTTCACCTTGGAGGAATCTCTGTAGCCTAACAGTTTTTACATTACTCCTTGCATCACTTTTTATATATTACTCCCTTAATATTCTTGCCTCCTTTTGTATTCCCCTTAAGCCCCATGATCAGTAATTACAGCTGATTAACCATGTACTCTCCACATCTTTGCTTTTCTTTAGCTGTAGAACTTCCTAGACCAACAGTGGTGAACCTATGGTACACACGCCATAGTGGGCTGTTTGTACCACAGAACACTCTAACATGGTTCTTATCACTGCCCGAGGTAAATCTACAATCCTAATAAAATCTCGAACTACCTACTCTGAGCCTAAAGACCTAAACATGGCTGGAAAAAAAAAAACCAATATTAACTGATTTATCTTTAATATTCATGAACATAAGATGTTAGGAGGCCCTTACTTCATGAAAATAAACTTTAGGGCACTCAAGGCTACATGTTTTTCTACACACACTCACATTCCCATCCTTCCAAATGGCTGGTTTTCCTCCTACTCTCTTCTCATGTCTCCAATAATCATTCTGAGCTTGTGATGTTGCTTCCTACTTCATGGGGGGGAGATGGGGGAGAATACCCAGAAGTAATCAAAACAGAACTTCTGGATTCTTGGTCACAAATTTATTCACCTACCAATCTTTCTTGCTATGATAAAAATGGACTATTGTGTTTTTACTAAAGTCAATCCTCAACTGTGAGCTGAATTACATCCCTTCTTACCTACTCAAAGATATTGCCCTAGCAATTCTCATTTTTCTCTCCTGTATCATGAATTTTTCAGTATACCATTCACAACTGCAGACTAAGATGTTATTATTTCTCTCAGGTTAAACGACATCACAAAAATCATTCTTTTGCATGTCTCGGGTTCCTTTTGCAACAAAATTTTAAAGAGTTACATCCTTACTACTTCTCTCTTATTCTCTCCTCCTATTTTCCCTTACATCCCTTGAATTTGGTTTTCACCTAAAGTACTTCAAAAGGAAACTGCTCAGTGAAATCACCAGTGACCGCTTTGTTGCCAAATCCACTGGTTAATTCCTGGTCATTATCTCATTTGACTTCTCTGCCTTTGCCACTACTGTTCTCTCTCTTCTCCCGGGTAGTTTCTCCTCTTCTCTTCCAAGCTATCACAGTGCTTGGTTTCCTGCCCTCTTATTTGGTTGTTCTTTCTTAACCTCATTTGAGGGTCACTTCTCTTTTCTCCATCCCATAATATTGGAGTGCTCAGGGCTCAATTTGTGATCTGAGTCTCTTCTTTACTAAGACCCACTCTGTTACTGAATCCATCTCATCTTATGGTTTTATTTTATTTTATGTATTTTGTGGTGCTGGGAATTGAACTCAGTGTCACAGGTACTAGGCAAGCACTCTATCCTAAACTGCTCCTCTATCCTAACCTTGTAGTTTTAAATGTCACCTACATAACCCAAACAACCAAATCAGTACTTCTGACACAGAAATCTCTTTAAAAGGCACACTTAATAACCAACTGTTTTTCACCATCTCCATAGAGGCTAACAGACAAATTCAAGATATTCAAATGTGAACACCTATGTCGTTCTCTGAAACATATTATACTTGCAGCCAACTTTACTCTTTCTCTCAACCCCCATGTAGATCCCAGCAGAATATTTAATTGATTCAATTTCTAAAAATCTAGAACTCATCACTTTCACCATCTCCATGTCACCACCCTGTTCTAGCACATTTTTTAGTAAGTTAAGTGTATTTGCTTCCCAACCTTTCAACTAATCAGCCTATTTTTAACACAACAGCCAAAATGACTATTTAAAAACTGAAATCTCAACTACTAGCAGTCCCAAACCTCCTGTTTGTTTTTTTTTAACAGGACTTAGCACTCTCTAATACTGTAAAATTTACCTAGTTATAACGCTGACATTTATCTGTCTTCCCTGCTAACAAAGTACATACACCATAAAGGAAACGATTTTTGTCTACTTGTTCACCAATATATTCCAAGCAGGTGAAAGAGTGCTTGGCTCATAGTAGGCATTCAGCAAATATTAGCTGATTGAATAAAGTAATTATTGAAGATCAACTATTGAGCAACTATATAGCAAATACAGTCTGCTAAGGCTACCATGCAGAATAAAAAAGTCACAATATCTGCCATTACTTTAATATAATTACTAACCAAACTCCAAACCCCATAAGGATATGAAGCATGGTTAAGTCTCTTTAACTACCCATGCACTTTCCACCAGTACACTATAAATATTTATTTAGAAAAGGTAGTGAAATATTAAGTGACAAATCATGTTGGAGTATTTAAAAATATTAGATGAAGTTAAGCTACACTGTGTCTCCTAAATTATCAGTCTTTTTTTAAAAGTGATTAAATTTATTGAGACTAACATGCAATTTCCTAGACTCTGAGAAAATAATTATTCCTTTAAATAACCCTACTAAAAGCTAAATTCTAACTGATAAGCCATAGTTTATAGACTAAACTAGACATAATAATTGTAATATTTTTCTTTAAAATATTTTTCTTCACACTAAATTGTACCCCTAATATAGGCTCTTTATTTCAATAAGTGATTTGAGTTTTACAATTTCTTAAATTGTATTTTCGTGAAAATTCATTTCTATGTAGTAATTTTTTACCCTATCACTGCCTTTCGGTTACCTATAGCAATAGAAGAAGGAATATTTCCTTAAGAATTAGGAGACCATCACAGAGTAAATATACACATAAGCTGCTGCTTTTAGCTTGAGGTTCTTTAGAAGTGACTTACTAATTAAATGTATTAGCAGCCTCTAAAAATCTGATTTCTGATAGAAACTTGATGCTTTCATTTGGACACAATATTTTAAAATAATCAGTGTTAAAAATCTTCCAAAGTAGATTACTTCAACAAGGATTTATTTTTCTTCAACATATATTAGAGATTTTTTTAAATAGTCAATTCACTGAATTTATATTTCAATAAAAATAGTCATCTATTGCTTCACCTGAAATGTTGAGCTTTAATTAAATCCAGTAATAATTATTTGTTCCTTATGTATGATACAGTTCCCAAAAATATCTGGATTTTACAGTATTTTTCACAGTACATCATACAGTTAAACTCAGACTTTCACATGAAAGTACCCTAATTAAGTCAATCCAAAGTTTTACTAGACCTCAATTATAAGTAAAAAATTATTAATAAATTTGAGAATAACTTACTTTGATTATTAAATGTCTTCATTGTTAGATATAATATACTTTAATGTGGCCTATGAGTTGAAAGAAGCTTCCAACTCGACTGGAAGAAAAGAAATATCCTCTATATAAAGCTGTCGTCTCTGACCACTAATAAAGTTACAGAGTGGATATTGATACTGAAACATGTGGCTTGTCCATATTTTTTCAGAATGAAATAATATGCCCAATGTTGGTATATACTGCGATTCTATGAACACTTCTGAACTCCCAAGAAGCCGTACTTCACTTTTCTGAACTATCACATATAACCAGAAACAAAATAAGACTATTAGATATTTATTTAAACTTTTATTATCTCAGTTTCTTTACAAATCTCAGTTCAATAGTTTTGGTCTTATTATACTGGGTTTAGTCCTTCCAGGGGAAAACATACTATTTTTAAAAAACAAGAATTCTCCATATGCCTTTCAAAGATATCTGTTTCAGTGGACATCACAAAATTTGTACGAGATATGACATCGTGTTCTTACTAGATTACTTATAAGCTGCCTTACTGTGTGCTGGAATATAAGCAAAGAAAGTGTTCACAGTAGATATAAAAAACTTTGCTTATTTAGGTCGGTTGTCACATACCTTGCCCAGTAATTCTCCCAATGTGACATCTTCATGGTTGAGAATCCATTTCTTATCCTACGGCAAAAAATAAATAAATAAATATAAAATGAGGGGGAGGACAGTTGTTTAGTTTAAGCAAGAGTACATTGAGTACATTCCCTTTAAGATGCATCTGAGACTGTGGCAAACAGACCTAAGGGACATTTCATTGAGACAATTCAATCAATAGCGTACTAAGAAGCTATAACCTCAAGATGCTATAAAACAGATTTAAGCAATGTTACTGCTTTATAGGATATTAAAGTCTACACTACAGCATATGTCTTTCAGAAATCTCAGACTTCAAAATGACAGTATTCCTATAACTGGAAAATAGTATGTATTTTCATTTACCATAAAACTTTGGCTATGCTATTGTCCTTTCAAAAAAGTTCTGTCAGAAGTACATGAAGGAGTTTCATTTTACAAAGCAAAATTTCCAATTCTCCCTTGAACTTGGAGAATTACTTTTCTATACAAACCATACTGCTAAAAGCTAATTCTTCTACATATAAATTGGCCATGAGTTACAGATGTCTATGAGAGTATATGTAGCCCCAAAGCTTTCCCAGGTAATTTCCTGTGGCATAATAAAACAACAAACATCGATTACAATACTGCTAAGATGCACAAGACTAGCGATGCAAATATGCCATTATAAAGAGCATCCTATTACCCGCTCTGAAGAACCGATTACTACTTAGGGAATATGTTAGGGAATATGTCAGCATGTAAAAATAAATTCAGAAAACTACACAATACCATAATGTTAAAAAGGTTCAAGTATTATTTTGAAGGAAGAAGGAAAGAGAAATGAAGCTTATAAAAAGAAAAAAAAGGAAGGAAGGAAGATAACTAAGAAAAAGGAAAGAAGGAAGAAGAGGAGGAAGAGGCTAGAATGAAATGTTTTATTCCTGATTTAGATTATTTTTTATGTTACAGTATAGTTCTCCCCACTACTAACACAGATTGAAACATAATTGTGGTATAGGAAGAGATATAACAAGCAAACATCTTGAAATGAAAATCCACCATAAGTATGGTTTAAAATATACTAGACAGCCACTTGATCTATTTATCTTCTGCAACATTTTGTAGCAAACACTCAACTATAACTCTGAAAGATCAATAAAGGGACACTGGCTTTTTAAAAGCAAATGCATAATCTTTCATTCTAAATATGACCATTACAAGAGATTTTAAAAGAAAGCATATGATAAAGAAAGATAAACTCGAGGCTTTTATAGGTAAATGGTCA
>NW_004955418.1:5751042-5768199 GCF_000276665.1 Chinchilla lanigera
CAACTAGAGTCCTTATATGTTACCGGCAAGAATTCAAAGAGGTATACCCATTTTGGATGTTTCTCATAAAGTTAAGCACACACCTACCTTATAGTTCAGTGATTACACTTTTAGGTATTAAATAAAAACACCTAAAGAAGACTCATGAAGTTTTTGAAGCAGATCTATTTAAAGTAGTCAACTAAAGCAACCCTAATGTCTATCATAAAATAATGAACAATTTTTTGATATATTCAAAACTGAATAATATTAGGCAATAAAAAGGAACCTATAACAAAGGAACTTTGTGTTTGCAAAACATTTTGGCGAACTAATAAAGCCAGGTTACTCTGCATATCCAGTATATGGACAAAATGATTCCTTTTATGTACAGTTCTAGGAGAGGAGAGAAACTCTTTAATTCTAGACATCAAACCAATACTTGCCTGAGCATAGTTGTGCAGCACTGACTGTAAAAGAAAAAAGAAGGAACTCTGGGAGTTGTGGAAATGTTCGATCATTCCTTCTGGCCTTCTATGCACCCTGCTTTCCTTTCTCCTTTTCTTTGTTTGCTGGGAATTGAATGTAGGGCCTAGCACAAGCTAACCGTACACTACCACTGAGTCATACCTCCAATCCTCAGTGTTGATATTTCACTAAACTATATATTTAAAACCTGTGCAAAATTTACTGTATATAAATTGTATATCCATAAAGTTGATTTCTTAAACAGGGCTTTCATTTGAATAGCACTTTGAGACTGAATTCCATTGCCCCCTCAACATATTGTCAAATGTGATTTATCAAAAATATAGTCTAGGGGCTGGGGATTTAGCTCAGCGGCAAAAGCACCTGCCTGGCAAGCGCAAGGTCGTGAGTTCAGTTCCTGGTACCGGAGAAAAACCAAAAAAATATATATATATATATAGTCTAGCAAGCAAGAATTGTCATTTTGATTTTTTGAGTGATTTTATACATGAGACAGGGAAACTAGGTAGTTTAGACCTAGATTTACACTATAAACCACTGAAAAAGCAAGGTGAAATGTAAAAACTCAACAAATGGCGGGCTCAGACATCTGTTTAGATATAGAATAGGTACTTAAGCAGTGAAGAACTGGCAGAGTCAAGCCACACAGGATAGACTTGAGGTAGACAGCCCCTTGCCTCACTGTCCCCTCTCCAAACAAAGGGCATGACAGCTTTGCAGCGTTATTGCATTTCCTGATCCACCCATTTATTCTGTAACACTCGTCAACATGTGTTATGTTAGAATTAGACAAGTTAGAATTAGACCTAACTCTAATTCTAACTATAGGCCCATTTCCTTAATGAATTTAGATGGAAATATCCCCAGTAAGACACTGCCAAACAGCCTGCAGCAAGTCATCAAGAATATTATACACCATGACCAAAAAGGACTCACCCCAGGAATGCAGGGATGGTTCACCATATTTAAATAAGTAAATGTAATATATCACATCAACAGAGCCAATGTCAAAAACTACATAATCATCTCAATAGACAGAAAAAGTATTTTAAAAGTCTAATTCCCATTTGGTATAAAAAAAAAACCCTACAGAGATTTCAAAAGGAAGGTCTTTATCTCAATCTGATAAAGACCATATATGAAAAACATTATATTAAATGGTCAGTAACTAAAAGCTTTCACTCTAAAATCAGGAAAAAGACAAGGAGGTCCACTATCACCACTCCTATTCAATACAGTTTTGGAAACATTAATCAGAGCAATTAGACAAGAGAAAGAAATAAAAGGAATAAAGATAGGAAAGAAAGAAGTTAAATTATCATTATTTGAAGATGACATGATACTCTACATACAAGACCCCAAAGACTGCCAGAATTAATAACCAAATTTGATAGCATAGTAGGATACAAAGTCAGCACTCAAAAATCAATAGCATTTCTGTGCACAAAGAACAAACTCATTGAGAGAGAAATCAGGAAAACAACACTTTTCATAACAGCATTAAGAGAAATGAAGTACTTAGTAAGTAAAAGAGCTATACATTAAAAACAACAGTACTCTGAAAAAAGGACATTGAAGAAGATATCAGAAAATGGAAAGGTATCCCTTGTTTCTAGGTAAGAAGAACCAAAATAGTGAATGGCCATACTTCCAAAGTTATTATACAGATTTAACGCAATCCTAATCAAAGTACCAAAAGTATACCTCAAAGAACTAGACAGAACAACTGAAAATTCATATGGAACCAGAAGAGACCAAAAATAGCAAAAGCAACTCTGGGCAACAAAGGCAAAGCAGTGGGCATCACAATCCCCAATCTGAAGTCATATTACAAAGCTACTGTGATAAAAACATGGTACTAGCAAATGGATCAGTAGAAGAAAATAAAAGATACACAAACAGCTCCAAACACACTCAGCTACCTTACCTTTGACAAAGGAACCAAGTAGCTTTACTGGAAGAAAGACAGCCTCTTTAATAAAATGGTGCTTGGAAAATTGGTTTTCCACATGCTGAAGATTAAACCTAGGCCCATATCCCTCACCATACACAAAACTAAAGCTGAACTGAATCAAAGATATAAATATTAAAACAGAAACACTTAATCTGCCAGAAGATAAAATAAGGAAAGTACCTGAAGACATAGGGATACACAAGGCCTTTATGAACAAATCCCAATTACACAGGAAATATTACAAAAAAAATCAGCAATTTAGATCTCATCATATTAAAAAGCTTTTGCACAGTAAGAGAAATCTCCAACAGAGGAGACAACCCACAGAGTAGGAAAAAACATTTGTCAGTTGTTCCTTATACAAAGGACTAATATCTAGGATATATAACAAACTGGAAAAAATCAAACTCCCTCCAAACTTAAATATCCAACCCAAAATGAATAGACTCTTCTCTGTTCATCTGAATGAACAGATGCTTCTCAAGTGAAGTACAAACGGCAACTAATGAAAAAAAAATGTTCACCACTGGTCATTCGAGAGATGCAAATTAAAACAATGCTGACATTCTATCTCACTTCAAAAAGAATGAGTATTATCCAGAAATCAACCAAGAGCAAATTCAGGTGGGACTAGGGGGAAAAAGGAACCCTTTTCCACTGTTGGTGGGAGTGTAGACTATTGCAACCACCGTAAATAAGGGTTACTTGAACACAAGCGCTATCATGCCACACAGTCAATCTTCCCACTAGGAGAGCTACGGAAACACTAACAGAAGGCAGGAGATACAGCATGGATACACCGGACAAAGGCATCATACACCTCCTGGGCATGACAGAGCAGAATGGCACAAGATTTCATCATGCTACTCATCATGCAATTCAGAAGAACATGCAATTTAAACTTATTAATTATTTATTTCTAGAATTTCCATTTAATACTTCTGGATTTTGGTTGACCTTAGGTAACTGAACTGTCCAGCAAAATCACAGATAAGGGGAGACTGCTGTACACTTTTTAAATAGGGCCCTGACTGAATACATTCAGTGCAGTCAGAGTCCTTTTCAAATGGCAAAATTGGAGAAATCTTTGCAGTTAGTGACTGAGACTCTGACTTGTAATCTAAATAATAATGGCTACATTGTTTCAAAGATCATAAGTGTTAGGAGGGTGCTGCAGTGAGAGACCTTCACAGTTGACAGAATAGCTGTTACCTGATAGTCATTCTTGACCTAAAGTCACAAAAACAGTCTTTCCACTGACAGGCAGAAAAGCACATTAGTAGATGTAGGCAAGGAGAATTAGTTAAATATATAACAAACTAAACTAAAATTAAGGGCAAAAAATTAGTGAATAAGATTGCTGTTGATTTGTTACAATTACAATGAGTGTAAGAGAGAAGCAGCTTATGGTCCCTAGAATCACAGAGTTAAAATCTGTGAATCACAAACAGAACACAGTACAAAATGTCAGCTATCTGAAGCTGAGGATGGGAGGGTAAGGAACAAGGAAAAGCTAATCAAAAGGCATAAAGTTCCAGTTAGACAGGAAGAATAAATTTTTATGATAAAAACAGCAAAGTGACCATAGTAATAATGTATTGCTTTAAAAATGAATTTTAAATTATCTCACTATAAAAAAGTACATGAGGCAATAGTTAATAATTTACATGTATATATCAAAACATATTATACCCCATCATAGCTATGCTATTTGTCAGTTAAAAATAAAATTTAAATTAAAAAAGAGATTTGTGACTCAGTCTATAAGGAGAAAGGACAAAATGGCCGAGGTGAATTCAGCAGCTACAGCTTTTGCAGAAATGTGAAAGAAGGGCAAACTTTCAACTGGAAAAACTGGATAAAGACAGGGGTGCTTAACACATACCCAAATACATCCCTTCGACATTCCATGAGGAACTACCCAATACATCCCTTAGATGTTGCATGACACATTCGTACTGAGGCTGCTGAGTGGTTGAAAAAGTCAAGCAACACTGGTTATATGATGATATTAAAGCTTCACCTATGTTTCTGAGACTTCATCAGAAAACTCAAAAGCAAATTAGGGAACATGGACCATAACTAACACACACTTGGGGAATGGAGAGTTGCCTAGGAGCTTGGGTCCCCAACCTTGTCTTTATATTTATTGAAGGTTTTTCTCTCCTCACCTCTTTCTGTAAAAACAGAAGTCACACTTAGAACACATGGTCCGAAAGATCAGCAATTTACTCCCTTAACAATGGACTACACTGATCTCTCCCAGAGTGACTGTACCACGTTTTTCTACTTTTGGCCTTTGCTGTATTTTCTATGAGCAAGTCAATGTGTACCACTTTCTCAAATCTGGAGGAACAGCAGAAGGAATGGAGGAAGACTGCCTCTTCCTCCAGCGGTGACAAACCTATGTCATGTGTGCCACATGGACTATTTTAGTGGCTGAAAGCTCTAAAAGGGTAACCATCACTGTATTTTCCTCCAAGACACAGGAATAAGCTTTCTTTCTCACTTCACTGGCTTATTAATATTGAATGAAAATAAAGGTTATACAGATGTCATCAAAAGAAATGGGGACATAAAAATAAAAGATGCATTAAAATAGGAATGAGCAGAATTGACCGTTTTAATGTTCCATCTGCTTGGAGTGATTTGCGACCAAACAGAGATAGCCAGCCTATACACAAAACTTGAATGATTCAACTTGCCTGGCTAGTGACACTATAACAGAACTGACTTAGACTCCTGTCATGTTATTAATATTAGGATATTCTTCATGCTAATTCATGAATATTAATGTATCATTACTATGGCAAAAGATATTAATATCTACCTTATCCATTTATCAATTCTCTCAACACTGAAAAAACATATTTTGAGGCATCAGATTCTTTGGTCTTAATTGAAGATTTTATTTTTAAATAAGGAACACAGATCTTGAGTATAAGATCTAAGATCTGGATATATTTTTATAAAACTATGCTCCTAATCAAAATAATTTTTAGAATTGCTGACAACAGACTTAAAGTGAGCCTATAGCAAAGACAAAGGCAAGTATTTTCATTTGACTGAAATCCACACTTTATGATGTTCACCTGGGAACATGTTTTTAACATGTCTCCATATACACTTATTTGTACAGTCTCAGAAGAAGCTCCACTAGACTGGCAGCAAAGACATCCTTACCTCCATTGAACAGAGGAGAAAAACAAGATCTTGGGAAGTTAAAATCTTGTATGGGTTCATAGGCTACTAAGTGGCAGAGAGGAATAAGAACCTTGGTCTTCTGGTCCTTGCTCTAGTATTCCAACATCTATCGCTTTGCCTTTACTGTACTAAAGTGGTCAAAGAATATCACACTTAAAACTGAATACAATAATTTTCTGAGTCTAAATTGTATATTTAAGAATATCAGATAAGTAAAGAAGATGATCAAATAATACAGCATATGTCTGCAGACTGAATAAATGCTATGCATCTTTTATACTATATATTTATCCAGATGTATGGTAAATATTATATTTCTAGAAAGCCATTTCATGTCAAATTGGAGAACTACCTTAAAGGTGAAAAACTTCACAGGTCCAGTCTCATTTAGACCTATGATTGTTATATTTAATACATAGCACATTCCAAAATTGTTCTTTTTATTGGATTCTAGAACTGGAAGGTCAGTGAAAAAATTTTGAATATTAAATCATCATGAGCTAAGAACAGAAGGCTTGAGTCAGCTTGGGGTTGAAAATACAGAAATACAATCTAAAGCACTTTGCATAAACTTCATTAATTTCTCAACCATCTCTGTAACAATAAGATTGGTTCCAGCTTGCATGCCTGCCAAAATTTCCACTTATTCTCCTACTACATTGTAAGCAGTCATTCAATTAGAAACCTCAACTGGGAGTGTACATCATTTATTTCCAAGGGTAAATGTAAGTATAATTTGAAGACAGCTGTCATGGCAACTTTACTCAGTCAAGACTCAAAGATGTCAAATTTATTTGTATTCCATTCAAGAAAATCTTGTGGCCTCTGTAAACAAGCTAGAGAAGACTGTGGAGTTCAAACTACTGAATGTGGCCAGAAATTTGTTTAAATTTCTAAGTAACATCAGTTATATCTACCTTCATAAAGAAAAGAAACAATGGTCAATTTCTATTTAAAAGTAAGCTAAACAAAAACATATTTGTTTTGAAACAACAGATATAAATTCAGAACAGGGTTGTTTTTATTTCTATTGTCAAAACAATGAGAGTTTCTCAGCAATCTCAGCCCTGCTACCAGTAGATGTGCAGAACTACCACACACTTGGACGTATTTAGCTCTCTGAATACTTGTCTGTCTGTGGTAGGATACTGTTACTCTTAGTCTCCATCACTGTGCCCGTTCTTACTATGGAATGTGCCCCTCTGGCTACACTGGAATAAAAGTGCCAGAGAAACCTGACAAGGAAAAAAGTCCAGAGACCTCTGGGCTCAACTACTTCCCTGAGTTCTCTATCCATATATTTCACAAACTGTTACTCAACACTGCTACTCTTAGCAGATAAACAACTGACTTTAACCAACTGAAAAAAATCACTAAGACATTCCATGAAGGAGATGACTAACAAAGCAAATTTAAGATGAACTGATCTAAATCTTACAAGGGTTTTTATTATAATTGACTTACCAATGACTTCTAGTACTATAGACAGAAGATACATTTCTAACTACTCCATAAGAGGATGTCACCTATTTGAAGAAAACATCACACTCTCCCAAAGGCCAGGCTTTCTGAGGTTATTGGCTAGCATTATTACTGTCATTTTCCATGTGGAAATCTTACTGAATATTTCTGAAATATACATAATGGACATTAAAGATATCTGCATGCATGTGTATAATTAAATTATAACAACAAATACACTGTAATCTTTGTCACTTTCTAAAACATACAGTGTATGAATCCTATCCCAAATTTTTGTTTATATCTTATGTCTAGAAATAGTGCTGTTACAATCTTTAAACATTATTACTAACACGAGTATATTTTAATAATATTTCCTATCTCTATATATTCACTATTTAGTAATCAATATTACTGATTATGAGCCAAGAAATAAAGACTTTTTTCCTTTTTCTAAAAAAGCAACAATTAATTTAGTAATTGGTTTTTCTAAGAAGAAAAATGACAAGACATCAACATTCTCAAATGAATAAAAGAGCTTGCATTGAATGTTTGAATACAACAAACTAGTTTTCTGAAGAAAGTTTCAGCAAGTAAGGTTTTTGTTTTATATGCATTTCTATAGACAACTTTGTTGAACTGTCTTTGATAAATCTTGCTAGTTGTATAATATGTAGAAGATTTAGCTACTGTAGAGGTGATTAGTATTTGATTTTTAATTTTTATAAGTTAAATAATAATTATTACATAATTAAGGTTACTGCTATAAACCTGTATTCCACTGAATACTGAAACAGTATTTCTGTTTCAGGTCAAACAGAAAATACATAAGAAAATCCAGCTATATATTCATAACACCCCAGTAAATCATTAGGAGTCCTTCAAATTTTCAAACATTGCTTCATAATTATAAAAATGCACAATGGGTAATCTTCATAAATGTATATGGACACAATAATGACATTTAGGGAGTTAGGAATGATAATAACAGGAATTGCAGAATTATTCTTTTAATGATATTCTTTTAATGATATAGTGTTCCATTAAAATAGATCAATGGATCACTGTACTGCAAATTGGTATAAGAGACTAGAATACAAGAAATAAAAAATGAAAGGTAGTTTTCTGTAATTATTTCTCTTTATAGTTTTTTATACTTTTGTAGCATCAAATATTTGATCAAAAATTCCTCTCTAACACTGGAGCATAAAAATATTTCTAAATTGTATAGATTGATGATCTTATTACTAGGTATTTAAGGTTTCATGAATTCATTTTTCACACCCCTGAACAGAACTAAATTGACTAAAACACAAGATAATTAATAATGATGTAATAAGCTAAGACAGTGTTAGTAAAAATATTCGGAATAGATTTCAGAAATATTCAAGTGTGTAGGAGGTGTGAGCAAACTACATCGAATGCTGCTGTCCAGTGCCAGTGATGGAAAGACGGGCTTGTGAAAACATCACGGTGCTTCCAGTTCTGGATCTGATCTCACTGTTACTTCTGGCTTGTCCAAAGGTCAAAGTGACCATGAAAGATAAATATTTTGAATTGACTCAGGACATCGAGGCAGCCATGATAGCACAACTAAAGACACTCCCGAAAGAGGACTTCCACAGCTGCTTCAGAAAGTGGCAAGACAGCACAAATGTGTTCAAAGCGAGAGGGAGTATTCTGAGGTGGATTAATGGTACTGTGTCCACAGGGCTTGGGATTTAGCTCAGCGGCAAAGCGCCTGCCTAGCAAGCGCAAGGTCGTGAGTTCGGTTCCCGGTACCGGAGAAAAACCAAAAAAAAAAAAAAAAAAGGTACTGTGTCTTTCACTGTAACAAATATTTTAAAATATGGTGAATTTTAAACATTCACCATATTTTTAGATTATCCATTGTTTGTACAAAATAAAATAAATAAAAACTGTAAGTTAAAAAAAGGTGAGTATGAAGTCAGCAACCTGAACAGGACAAATTCTGGAAAATGGGACCAACCATGTGCGCCTATGAATTAGCCCACCCAGCAGGTATTTTTAGGGGAGGTACAGCATATCAATAGTTGATACTTGCAACTGGAAGTCTGCCAGAGTACACAAAAGTACATATTTATATTTAGCGTGTAAACTACTTCTGAATGTAGGGAATATTTATTTAAATTTCAAAGGTAACACCAGTTGTACCTACTTTAATTAAGAAAAGAAGCAATGGACAATTCTAATTTAGGAGTCAGGTAAGGTAAACAAACCTTTGATATAATTTACAGATACTAATATTTGAGTTTTTAAAACCTTAATCTTAGTGTGAGTTTTCTTCTTGCTGACCTCACCCTGAACTTCTTATATATTGTTTTGCACGATATGCCTATGTTTCTACTACCTTTAATTCTGAAATTTCTGACATGTAAGTACATATCTGGAATTTACCCTCATTATTAACCAAGATCCATCACTGGAAGATGCAAGAACTCCAACACACTCTAGCAGGAATACTATTTTCACAATGTTCACATTCTTTAAATAAAATTAACATTACTAGCATAAAGTGACTTTTATATCTTCCAAAATCTATTAAAATGTACTTGATTTTTTTCAAAATGGATGATTGAAATCTTACCATCTATGAAATAAAAATCACAATTACAAATAATGCTAGAAAACTATTTCAATATTTCATAAAATATCATACAAAGATATTTTTAACAAGGAATTGTTTAAATACTCAGGACACTTAAAAGTGACCTATAATGGGGCTGGGGATTTAGCTCAGCGGCAAAGTGCCTGCCTGGCAAGCGCAAGGTCGTGAGTTCGGTTCCCGGTGCCGGAGAAAAACCGGAAAAAAAAAAAGTGACCTATAAAGTGAAATTTCATTACCTTAGAAATGATGGAATTTAGCTTTAAGACAAAATTATACTTATATGTGTGACAAATCTTTATAAATCATATACTTCTAAGAAAAGTGATAATTATAATAATGTATCAATAATTTTTACAGAAATTCCAAGATAATAAATTCAATTAAAATTATTTTTGAAATAATCTTATTTTTAATTTCAAAGTAAAAAAAGAATCAAAGTTTAAAGAAAGCAACATAGAGAAGATTCCTTAATAGTTAAGCTAGACAACGCCATTTTCCATAGCTTAACACTTAAGATTCAACTTGCCAAGTTGAATACTGTTTCTTAAGCCTCAAAAATACTCTTGGCTCTCAGAAAAATAGTGAGTTAATATAAACAAAAGGTAAAAGAAGATGCTGGGACAAAGTAAAGAAAGGGGAAGTATTTCTCAGGCAAAACTGCTAATAAAACAATATCACATTATTTCTACATTAATTCCATATATTAGAATAAATTTTAACCTATCAATCTTCCTTAGTTACACATACAAACAAATCACAAGGAGTAGTATCATTGAAAGAACACATTTAACAACAGAAATTGCCTTTTTTCTTTTTTGAAAAGAATAAATGATATGGCTAAGTGGTGAACAGAAGAGTAAAAAACTAGAAATATATACTGCTTTTGGGACTCACCCGTATGAAATGCACAAATGGGCTCTCTTGAGCCAAACAATCAGAAGAAGATTTTTTCCAGGACCTATTTTCAAGCACAAAAGTAGACACGAAGATTAAAGCAGTCTAAAATATACCAGACATGCCAACCTGTTTGACTAAAAGTCAAACAGTAATAGAATGCTGGGCAAAAGAAGAGAGAAGGCTCAGAGTTAGTTCCAAATACATCTTACTGTACATTTGTGTGTACTCAGTTGTACTAGAAGTTCAAAGGTATGAGAATTCAAAGATAAATTAAACATGGTCCTTATATTTGAGGGCTTTAACAAAGCATATTAAGAATAATGAGAGTGAGAAAGAATTATGCACAGAGTAGAGTTGGGATGCTGAGGTGCAAATGTTTAATTTTCAAGATGTTTTAAAAGACTTGACAGAAGTTGAAAGGTTTCTGACTTTGTTAGAACAAATTTCCGTCTGGTTACTAAAAGCTACTAAACTAAAAATACAACAAAGTTCTTACTTCAATCAGCTGTGCCCAACCTGCAGCTTGCCTTTTCTCTCTCTTTTTTCTTTTTTCTTTGTAGTGAAGAGGAACTATCTTGGGCCACATATAAAATATATAATATAATTAATGTATAGAAGTAACAAAACGTCCTCTTTAATATTTTATTATAACATTTAAAAAGAACAAAAGAGGCTGGGTGTGGTGGTGCACACCTGTAATCCCAGCACTGGGGAGGCTGAGGCAGGAGAATCATTGCAAGTTCGAGGCCAGCCTGGGCTACAAAGTAAGTTCAAGACCAGCCTGAACTGCATAGTAAGACTGTGTCTCAAAAAGAGAAAAAGAAAAAAGGCAAACCACAGCTTGGACATTCTTGCTTAGATGGTCAGATACTATCTAGAATATGTGAAAATACTTATGCCACTTCCTAGTTAAGGGGTTATGGAGTTCTTGTAAGGAACAGAAAAGCATGAAGTAAAAGCCATGGGAAAGAGCACCACGGTATACGCCCAGGGACAAGGGCAGAGAAAGGGGTTAGGTGAGAGTATCGTATTTCTTTTACCCATAGGTGGTAACTGTCATCATTCATCAACACTAGCTTTCTCTTTCCCAATGTCTCCTCAAACCAGTTTGTTTTACTACTTCAATTCCTGTAAAATGATGGTTATGGTGCATATGAGCAATAACAGATAAATTTAAGAACCCAAACGTCATTGCTAACATTGCCTCTTGACAAAGGACATCTTCAAACAAATGAGCTAAATATAAACCTCTAGAATACAATCTCTTCAAAATGTTAAAGTGCCACATGAGTAATTTAACAGATAATAAAAGGGCTCACAGGGCAAAAAAGCTACATTATGCTAGACGAGTCAGAAAAAGGTTCTACGAAGAGGTAGGACTTGAGATAAGCCTTGACTGTGGATAGGAGTCTCATATGCTAAAATGAAAAACATAATTTTGGCAAAGGCACAGAAATCAGTAAGAATCCTCTAGACAGAGTGAATACGCCTCTGTAGTAGAATCCACGAGTTCTTAAAGAGGGAAGAGTATTGGGTGAAAAACTAGAAACACAGATCCTAGCCAGACCACCAAGACCTTACTTAGCTCTCAAGAATTAATTTAATCTTATGGGACAGGGGTCTCCAATGCTTTATTGTGTGATATTTTAATTTTTTAAAAAATGTGCAACTTTGTTTGAACATATCAATATATAATGCATATTATACAGCATACTCAAAAACAGAAATTAAAAAGATGTGGTCATGGAATAAGTTGTGTAAATACAATCTTCTCTGATTTTTTTTTTCCATGGGAAAAAATTACAACTATAAGAATTCTGAAAATGCTTAAGAGAAAGGCAACCCAGTTTGGGATCTTAGGAATAAGGGAACATAGCAGCAAGGTGTCTTATATCCCACCCATAAAACAGAAGAAACACTGACTTCTCCATCATTGGTGAGAGTGTAGATTGGTGCAACCACTGTGGAAATCAGTGTGAGGATTCTTCAAAAAACTAGGATTGAAGGTTCCATTTGACCCAGCTATCCCACTTGTAGGTATCTTCCCAGAAGAATTAAAAACATCATACCATAGTGATACATGTGCACCCATGTTTATATAGCAGCACAATTTATGCTAGCTAGATCTTGCAAACAACCCAAATACCCATCAACCGAGGAACTGATAAAAAAGATGTGGCTTTTTACTCAATGGATTACTACCCCACCATAAAGAAGGATAAACTGGAGACTTTTATAGGTAAATGCATGAAACTTGAGACCATACTCATAATTGACATAAACCAGACACACATGTGAAAAGATCGTATTGTCTCCCTGGTGTGAGAAGCTGAAAGAGTAAATAAGATCCAAAATGTACAATAGATATTGTAAAATGGGAAGAAACTTCAAAAGGAAAGAGAAACTAGAGAAAAGAAGGAAGGGGGAAAAATATATATATATATATAGATAGATAGATTAACAACAGTTACACTACTAATTTCTCTTAGTTGATTGAAAAGAAAGGTTTGTGCTAATATTGTTTGGATAATTAAATGCCGATGTCTTATACTCTGAGTAACTAATTTAAAGATAACAATATGCAATGTATTAACCATTGTTACCCTCCTATTATCTTGTTCTGAAATTTTGTTTTTTCTTCTTCAAAATAAAAAAAAATAAACATGAAGATTCACGCTGTCTACCTAGTGCCTGGTTGAGCCCTGATCATGGTAGGTCATATAGTGGGTAGGTAACCAGCTCCCTGTAAGACCTTTAGACTCAACCGAAATTTCCTGTGCAATTACATTACGTCCCTATGGTTTGTAGTTAGAACAACAGGCCCATGGGATTCCTATATAAACAGGACCAGAAAGTCTGTGTTTGGCCTAGGTTTTGCTATTGTTAGTGCATGAATCTTTTGCTGTAATAAAGCTTAGCTTTAAGTACATGTATATTAAACTGTGTAAGTGAATTAGTGGGTGGCAATGGGACTGTCAGGATCCTCTGTGAGGGATTTAAGAATCACACAATGTTTAAACTTGTCTGACTCCAAAGTTTGTATCCTTTCTAAATTGCACCGCTTCTCAAAACAGAGTAGTTTATTTAAAGCAACACATACGATTCTTTCAAATTCCAAGATAGTTCTGCAATCAACTTTAACTGAAACACAATGCATTGTAAGTTTTCCTTCAAGTTTCAAGTTCTAGTCCTAAAAGAGTTTCTATTTCTAATGGTTTATATACTTTTTCCAAATATATATTTGAACCCAATTATAGACTGCTCTTCATTCTCTGGGTTTGCTGGATTCTAACCTAATTTAATGCTCTACATTTTGCACATTCAGTTTTTGTGTCAAAAACTAAATGACAATAAAACTTTCAAGATAGAAGCAAATGAAATACCTTTATATAGCTGGCAGGATTGTGAATCAATTTTGTAAAACTTTATAACCTAAAGAAAGGGCTCATGCTTAGAGTCTACATATTATTTTTACTAAGTATATGAAAAATATTCCATTTTCACACAGATAATCTGACTATTTTTCTATAAAATATGAGGAAATGATTTAAATACAAGGTACCACCAAAATCAAGCCATTATTATCATATTTCCCACTTTTGTGAAAACAGTATGTTCTTGAAAGCCAATCACTTTTGCACATAAGTACTACAGGCATAATAGTAGGTAGAAACTATGAAAGTATATGGAAATAAGTTTTAATACATTAACAATCTAAATCTTATAATTAATTTTGTCTCACAAAAAGTCATTTAAAATAAAACGAACCAAGTAGCAAATAACAGCAACTCCTCTGTTGGCCTGTTGAAGACAATCAACCACAGTCTGCCCAGGATGCCCAGGCTGCAGGGGACCAATCACACTTCTTGGTGGACTGCCACAGCCCAAAAGCTCTTTGGGCTGCTGTATAATTCTTCCTGAAGTTATGCTTTTAAAGGGGATCCCAGAATAGAGGGGCATATTTGAAATCAGAACTCAAGCAAATAAGTCAGAGTGACTGGAATATTTTTTCAATTAATATTTCACTTTGATTCACATTCAGTGCTCCAAGGAAAAGCAAGCCTGCATAAAGATCTAATAATAGTGAAGAATGATCTTATTCTACCTCTATAAATTTTCCCAGTGTTGAAAATTCATGTACCACAAAAGAGTCGTTTCTTCCATACAGGTGAAAAGAAGTTATATTTTTATGTAACACTTCCATTTTTAAATCAATGTTTTGATAATTTCACCCTAAGTACAGGACAACTCACCAACGCAATAATAAAACTTATTTCCAAGCAAGAGCTAATGTAATATAGATCCAACTTGAGAATTTCGTTACCCAAAACATTGAAAAATAGGAGCTTTGTCCAAATGGGTGGTGGTAATTATCTAGTGTAAGAATTTTAAAAAGTAGAAGGAAAGAAGGAAGGAAAACAAAGCAAGTACAAAAATACCAGACTATTAAAATTATCTCATGAAAGATTTAACACTTGAAGCAGATCAATTTAAGATATAAATATGGGTAAGATATTTTAGAGCTTTTATTTTGATGGCACAAATTCAATGTATGATCTTTAGAGGGAATAATTAACAAAACACCACAATACATAACATAAATGATTGTCAGAGACTATAATTTTTCTACTATTCATAGTGTGAAATAATTGCTCTCTCTACTTTTATGCACAAGTTCTCAGTCAGCTTGCTTTATTACCTGCTTAGCCTACTTAGCATGTTTGTTCCACTCAGAATCTCAGCTACAGAGTATTTTTAGAGCCCAAGGATTATTTAGAATTTGATCAGCTTTGTCATTAAAGTTATCAGGGTTGTTTAGCAGAGAAAAAATCCATATTGACAAGTATGCAAAGTAGTCTGCTGGTCTGGAACCCATTTCAGAAGCTTTCAGTAATTTAATACTTGCTTAAATGCTCTATAAATTAATTCTAAATAATCTCAACACAGTTTCCTCACAAATGGTTCTTATTTAGTGAAGACTTATATTACCACCTTATAAAATAACTTACTACATTTGCAAGCTTCATAAAATAGTTCCAATATGTACATTGCTTTTACTTTTATCATGTTTTACTAAAATTTTAATTATTCTTATTTTTAAATAATGTCTATTTTTCCTAGTGATATAATAAATTTATTTCTATTAGCACTGTATACCTGAAGCAACAGCTATACAATAACTTTATATATACTAATATTTTTAACTCATTTTCATTCATCTTGACTTAAGAATCTCATTTTTTCTTGTTTAAAACTTTAGAGCTGATAACTACACACATAAGAAGTACACTTTATGTAAGCAAAAAATGCTGATGCAGACCCTGCAGGTTTTGGCAACTGAGTGACTAAAAATAATCAGCTCAAAAAATGTGCAGTTTCAATTTGATATATCAAATTACTGGGAGAAACATCTTATTATTTGCCTATAAATACTATGTCATAGATTTATTCTTTTTGCTGATACATTCAGTTTAATAACACAATGTGAAAGGACAAAGAGTTCATTAAAACAAGAGCAAAGTATAGTTTCTGCTGTCAGGAATGTATTAGCCAGTAAGAATAGGAGAAAGAAGGCTCAGGCACTATCCTGATGTTAGAAAGAAAAAAAAGATGAGACTATTACCTTCTCCCTTTTAGTTTTATCAGTTAGTACCCCCCGTCCTCTACCCATGCACACACCCAGGCCAATAAGAAGACGGGGCCTGTCAGATGAGTTTGGTTTTCTCCACAGCATCTCTCACTGATTTCTTCCCTCCTCTTTTCACTCTATTTGTGTAGGATGGCAGCTTCATGAAAAAGAGATGTATGAGGAGTCACCTTTATTTTTACTCAAGGAATACATGGTGGAATCATACATGTAGGCCTTTGGGGTTCTCTCTGAAATATGACAGTGGCAAGAGCTTTTCATGTAGTACTATGGACAGTTCCATGAGATTTATCAGACCCTTCTCCAAAAGCACTGAATGGTAAGAAAACCAAATGATGTATGGCATGGCGCAATGAGCTGCCTGTAGCCACAACTGTTCAGAGTAGCCTATGGGAGTCAAAACTCCTTGGGCTTTAAACATGGACATGCTGTGCTAGCTACGTAACTTTCAGCCTCAGTGTCCTTATCTGCAAACTGAAGCAGCTGATATGCAGAATCACAGCAACTAACATGCAGAATCATTTTTCTTATTCAAAATCTCTCAAACCACTTAGAGGCACAGAATTCTCATCTACTCATCTATCCCCATCCATCCTTTTAAGCAAATCATTCTGTTCATTCATTCAATAAAGCACTTAATGAATATTTATTAAGTAATAGGCATTGTGCTAAGCACTGGCTAGCTACACTGGGAAGTGAAACAAATTCTCTCCTCTTGAAAAGAAAAAAGTGCAAATAAGCTTGCAAATTAAAAATTTTGAACCCCACAAACAATATTAAGATAGAGAATAAAATAGAGGCTGTCTTGGTTACTTTTCTCTCGTTGCTGAGACAAAATACCCAACGCCCAAAATGAAGGAAGGAAAGGTTTATTTAGCTCACAGTTTGTGGAGGTTT
>NW_004955418.1:5768660-5859293 GCF_000276665.1 Chinchilla lanigera
ATAGAAAGAATATGGCATTTTTAAAAAATCCATATTAATTCCTTGAGTTCTAGACTTAAATATATGAATATGCAGTTGTCTATTGCTTGAAATCTCCACGTGAATGTCTAATACCATCTGAAACTAATTAAGTCCACAATAGAACTCTCAATTCCCAAGTCTACCAAAAGGGCAATTTCATTCAGTGTTCTCCCTTTCTGCAAGAATAAGTACTTGGGCTTTAAATACAGATGTGTTGGACTAGCTAGGTAACTTTCCCAAACTACACATACACACATGCACACACACATACACGCACACACACAGGATCTGATCATGAAAAAAATATCAAGTTTTTTAACTTTTATTGTGTATGTGTGTTTTTATTTTTGTTTTTTGTTGTACAGGGGAACTGAATTCAGGGCCTCATACATGCTGGGCAAATACTCTAAAAGTGAGCTACTGCCGGGTATGGT
Source organism: Chinchilla lanigera (assembly GCF_000276665.1). Taxonomy (NCBI): domain Eukaryota; kingdom Metazoa; phylum Chordata; class Mammalia; order Rodentia; family Chinchillidae; genus Chinchilla; species Chinchilla lanigera. Next base: position 5,769,116 of record NW_004955418.1, read on the forward strand.
GGCTCACGCCTGTTATCCCAGCACTCCAGAGGCCGAGGCAGGAGGATCATTGTGAGTTTGAAACCAGCCTGGGCTACAAAGTGAGCTCAAGGCCAGCCTTACCTGCACAGCGAGACCCTGTCTCAAAAAGACAAAAAAATAAAAAAATAAAAAAAATAAAAGTGAGCTACACCTCTAACACTGTCTGACATTTGTGATAACACTATCCTACTTAATATGAAGCAAAATATTTTAAATAATTTAATTTAAAAGAGAATAAAGGTAAAATGGTTACTACATTCCCAGTTACTAGCATATCAATAACAAGATACTATCTATGTTCTGAACATTTAAAAGAAAATAAATGAACCAACTCTCATTTCATTCAGATTAGAAAAAAATAAATAAATAAAGGGCCATGTCAGCCTATTCTGGTACCAGATTATAGGTCCCTAAGAAAGAGAGAAAATGTCAAAACTATTAAGATGATTAATGCTCCACAGCTTGTAAGCAATTAAACTAAAACAGTCATCAGTAAGAAGGCTTTTTGTTTGGGGAAAGGATTGAGAACTAATTTCAAGGTTTCTTAGAGGCTCCATGAAAGTCAAAATGCAATTTCTAATTTTGAGCTGCTGGTTGCAAAAACAAAATCGTAAAGCAGAACGAGGAATCAAAGTTTGAGTCAAAAACTCACATGGGGACATTATAGGTGGATAAAACATAATTAATCTTTTTCCTACATCAAATTCTCTAACCAGAAAAGATTTCCAGCAACCAATTTTTTAATTGAAAAACCTCTCCAATTGATAAATAAAACTAACCTATGTGTAATTATACTTTTTTTTCTCTCCTGACCTACCAAATTAAAGATTTAATTATGTCCCTCTTCATTATATAACAAAAAATATAGGGTTGTTATTTATTCATTTCTTAACCTAATATTTGGGAGATTTATAAGTATGGGTCTCATTCCAGAACTGGGGTAAAGACCAGAGACATGGCCATATTTATGTTGTGTTATATATGCCTATAAGAAATATTATTTTTTAAAGTACAATTTTGAAGTAAGTTTTTTCTACAAATGATAGTCTTACTCAAAAAAGCTTTGGGAATCCATCTTAAAAACTCCCTTTGGATGATTTACAAATATTTCCTATGTGAGAAAACTATCAATCTGTTGCTATAGATTTAATTTTCAGAAGGCAATTGTTCAGAGTCAAATCTGGTGGGTGTGTTAGGTGGTTAAAATGGGTGAACAGAGATTGACTGCAAAGTAATAAGATCTGTTTTATGTTAACTGAAGTTACTTTGAAGCCAATAAAGCAAAACTATATGCAAGGCAATATTGTTTAAGATTTTCTCCCACATCCTTTTGATAATGTTTGCATTATTACCATGAATATTATTAAAACAAGCATTAAACCTTTACAGATATACTGGTATCTCTACTTGTATCTATATAAAATTTCTACCTATATTTATATATGGCTTTCTACCTATATCTATAAGGAAAAGATTAAATGTGGGAAGTAAAGGGTTATTGGCAGGCATGTGATTCAATTCTTGCAGTTAAGGGGAAGGATGTCAGAAGGAATGAATGACCTCTGCTAGATCTCCTTATGGAGTTATGAATACAGTGGTTTTCAAACTTTAGCCTGCATCAAAATCATTTGGAGAGTTTAGCAAAATGAAAATGATAGTCTCACACCCTAAATTTCTGGCTCAGTAAATCTGGAATAGGGACCAAGAATTTGCAGTTCTATTGATGTTGACGCTACTAGTCTGGAAATCATGCTTTGACAATGCTAATACTGCTATTTTGGTATTTGGGTGGGAGAGAGTTACCTGGGAGCACTTATTTTTAAAAATTTTCCAGCAAGAAATACCTAATTTTCTAACCTGATGATTTATGTGGGCATGCCTTGCTGGAGAATATGAATTAGTCATATGAAATTTTGCTTGCTGCAAAATTGATATGTAAAAGTATAAGACTAAAGCACTCTGAAATCAAAATGGCATGCATTTGTTGGTATTATCTGTTCCAAACCAAAAGTTACCCAATTATGGAGAAAGGGATATTTTTGAAGACATACAACATTTGTGCCTGGTTTCTGCTTGTACCTTTTGAATTAGTAGAACATTTTAATGTGAGAAAATAGCTATGATCAGCTTTAACAATTCAGCCCAAAAATAATGTGGTAGAAATAAAATTTTACAACTTAAATCCTTTATAAAGAAAAGTTTTTTGCTTCAAGAACATGATGAATCTTTTATGTTGTGGGTAATATTCATTTCAGGTGGACATACCAATGCCACTAATTATGTGTAACATGATCCCAACTATGTAAAACACAACATGCATAAGAAAAAAATCTGAAATAGTATACCCTAACACATTAACCATGTACATCAGTGGAGACTGGGGTTATCAGGATTCTTAAATACAAACTTCTCTGCATTATCCAGACTTTTTATACTGAACATATATTAATCTTGCAATTAATATAAACAAAAGTGAATGTGAACAGGTAATTTACATCCTGAGAAGTCAGACTCACTGTGATAAAAACCACTTTGAGACACTGGTGTACCCAGAGTTATAGGGGTCACAAATGTGTGCAGACTCACTAACACATAAGTCCAACAATCTAGAGAGCAGAGGGCTGCTGCATGCTGTGTCTTCCCTCTTCTGGGAATGGGCCCCCCACCTTTCCCTTCCTCTCTGCAGGGGCCACAGTGCAATCTTGATCCTCCTGAACATGACGACCAAGCTAACCTACTTGTTTCCTTGTAGGACTGCACCCAGCTTTAAATCCTATGTTGGCATTTATGTGTGAAGTGTTCCACCTCTACAGCCTTTCTGCCCACATCATCTCAGTATTTAGCCAGCGACAGAAGGCTCACAGCTGGAGGGACTCTAGTGGTTCTGTGCTAGGCCATCTATACTACAAAATCTTGAACCCATCTCAGTTGCACATAAGAATTTATCAAGAAACACTCTCTTGCTATTCCAACCGGAACATGTCCTCCAGTGCCTCTTTAGCTTTCAGTCCTATCTTTCCTCTACTTCCCTTCTTACAGCACCTCTGAACTTCTCTGGACTTCGTGCAAGTACTGTGGGGTTCTGAGCCACCCAGTAATATCTGCAGTAGCCTTTCCACACTGGGATGAAGGACAGAGAGTCATGCTGGACATTATACTAGGTTTTTAAGCCTGAGTACTACTGACACGTTAGCTTGACTAATTCATTCTTGTGCATGGTAGCGGGTAACCCACGCACTTGCAGGATGTTCGGCACCATGCCAACAACTTTCTTTCCATACTTGTGACAATCAAAACTGTCTCAGACACTGCCAACTGCCCCAAGAAGCAGATCACTCCCCATCTGAGAACTACTACACCATCCACATATACACAGACCCTATTTGGATAGATGGCCGTGTTTCTGGACACATTTATACAATATAGCATCGACACAACCTGAAGGACAAGCTGCAAGACCCCCTCAGCTTACACACAATTCATACCATGTGTTTTATCGGTGCCTTGGATGATGAACGTATCAGTACCCCACCTTAATAACGACAGTTATCATGTTGAGGGCTTATTAATAAAGCTATGCTTAACACTATCATCTCATTAAACTTAACAGTAATCTTGGAAATGCATGATTATTCCCATCTACTGGATGAGAACTCTTATGAATCGAGTACAAAGCCTTGCCCAAGATCACAGTGGCAGTGAGTGAGAGCCACGAGGGAACACCACAGGACAGGCTCCTCGTGTGCTCCCCGTTCTCCACCCTGCTCCAGGCTGCCTCACAGAACAGGGCGGGAAAGTAAAACCACCCAGACATCTAATGTGTGCCGGTACTGATGACACAGCTATGTATGGACCAGTGGACTTAGCTGGAGCTTGGTGGCCAATCCAGTTCTCTGACTTCACAGCAACTAGTCACCCAGGCCTTCCAAGAAAACCCTATACAAATTCCAGACCTGGGAGGGATGGGAAGGTGTGGGTCATGGCCCAGGAAAAGGACAGCTGCCAGACTGGTTGGGCCACTGAACAGCACCCTTCTGGCTCCAGCTGAGCATGACAGACATTACAGTGAACACACTATCTTCTGAAGACTCTCCTCAACCTGGATGACCCACTTGCATTTACCTGTTCCCATTCTGTACTGACTCTTGTTTCTTATTCCTCCAACTGTTATCAACTCTTCAGCCATTCCAAGTAGAAACCAGTCTCTCCATTCTATAAATCTCTGCTTTGCCCCCAGTGTACCATTTAATGTCTTCTATCAAAAGAATCCTGGCCTCATTATCTCATCCATCTGTGGAAACGCTTCGGCCCAAAGCCTGTCAAACAGTACTGCCCAATAAATGTTCGTTCCCGTGTACCCTCAGCACTGAGTCCCACTGAGCCATGCAATACGGCGCCCACATTTCTAAGTTATCGCTGAGGTAGCCCCAGTATGACAATCAATCACTTCTGGCTGAGGCTCTAGAATACCTAACCCAGATACTTGTAATTTCACCAACTTGGAGTCCTGCTGAACATAATTGTATTTCAGAAGCTTACACAGTACTTGAAAAGTACTGTGAGTTTTTCAAAACCGGTCTTTTGAAGATAGTGAAAAGGTAGAAGAATCCAGCCTAAATTCAGCCCGACTATCCTGCTTAACTCCGAGCCACATTCCCAAATCAGCTTCTAATTTGGCACTGAAGAGTTACACTTGGCTCTCTGACAATATGAAAATGTCCCTAGGCCCAGGGTGCACAGAGAGAAACAGAGGGTGGTGAACTGTTTGGTCTCTAACTTATACTGCTTTTACCATTTCCTAGTGAAAATGTCATAGGAGGAAACTCTAATTTGGGGCTCACATCAGCTTTGAAGGAGTTCAACAAGCTCTCTCAAAACTACAGATTACTCTTCCTTTTGACCAGAAATATTTATATCATGAAAAAAAATTAAATGAGAAAAATAATAATGGAGGTGAGATAGATCCTCCAGAATTGATCCACAAAATAAAACCTGAATGAATTTTCTTTGTATTTGAACTCACTAAAAGAATTAAAATTTATCAACGTATGCAAATCAAAATTTATCTTTTCTTATAAATTATATTATTTAAAGACAAAGGGATAAGAGATAAGTAACAAACTGTGAATATACAAGACTTATTTATCCAAGCTAAATCTCTCTCTCGTGTATTCTGTTGGCAATTATGAACAGAGAACACACTGAGTATTTCCTTCAGACCAATCCAAAATAAATCCTGAAGTAAGTTTTGCATTTGGAATTTGTGAAACAAGATACCCTAAATTCTATAATAACTATCTTGTTTTCACTAACAATTTTTCCCTTGAAAAATGCATATAACATCTTTTTAACAAATCTGAACAAATTTAGGACAGATTTCTTTCCATCTCCCTTACTGTAATCTTTTAATCTCCTCAAGTTCACACACTGAAGGGCAACATAAAACAACTATCTTATGTCAGTTAAAGCATGTAATGCAAAAATTCCTAATTCTGCATAAAACAAATAAGAAAATGGCATTTTATTATATGATGTATTAGTATGTTTGGGCTGGTTGCCATAACAACATACCACAGATCAAGTGGCTTCAACAACAGAAATTTATTTTCTCACATTTCTTTTTTCTTTGGTTGTTTTTTTTTTTTTTTTTTTTTGAGACCGAGACTTCACTATGTACTCCACATTGGCCTTGAACTCAGTGATCCTTCCTGCCTCAGCCTCCCAAGTGCTGGGATTACAGGTATGCACCCCCATGCCCAGCCTTTTATTTGTTTTTTTCAGACAAGGTCTTACTATGTATTTTGGACTGGCTTTGAATTCACTATTGTAGGCCAGGCTGGTCTCAAACTCAGAGTGATCCTTCTACCTCAGCCTCCCAAGGTCTGGGATTATAGGCATGCACCACCAAGGCTGGCTATTTTCTCACATTTTTTGAGGCTAATAAACCAAGATCAAGGAGACAACCCAGTTAGTACTGGTGAGGCCTCTTATTAAATACAAACTGTCACCTTCCCACAGTGTCTTTCACATGGCCCTCCTAGGTGCATTCACAGGAGAAAGATCTCTTCCTTTCCCCCTTTCAGATATATGATGTCATTTTTCCTTAATTATCTCCTAAAAGCCTCCAAATACGGTAACATGGGAGGATTTGGGCTTCAAAATATTAAATGGAAGAGTGGAAAACAATGTGGTCCATGGAATATGGAGAAAATCGAGAATAATTTTGAAGGAATAGTTAAGTTCTAAACATTGACCAAGTGTATAAATACATTGCTTTAAATATTGTTGTGCAAGAAATACTTTTTACTTTTTTATCTAAAAAGAAATGACTTATAATTAAATCATTTGATTTATATTCTTGGTCATTTTATAAATGATTTTAAACATCAAAAAGAATATAGGTATAAGAATTAAAGTTGTCCATGGTAAAAGCAAAACCAGTTTTCTACACATGTTGCCTGAAATTTCACCTTGTCTTTTATAGTACTTGCTCAATTATTTTTGTTGAGCTTCATTCTCAACACAAGTCCACATCAGAGCAGCCAATGTACAATGGATTTTTAATAAGCAAAGATAAGCTACTCACAAACTATTGCTCCAACACACTATCTTCAAGTTTATTACCAGCCTATAGTACTGGGAAGGATACAGTGGTCCAAAATTAAACAATAAACTGTTATTGTTAGCTTCCCTTCTACTTACCTAGACAAGCTGCACAGGTGTGCACAAAGATCTCATGCAACAAATGAGAACAGCAACAGTACAGCATTAAACATATTCTTTGACCACTAAAGAAGCAGACAACTGAGATCAGGTATGGGAGGGGTGTGTCCTAGAAAAGGACATTCGCACTTCCTGGTGACTTGGTTTTCCTCTTTGCTCACCAACGGTGATTCTTAAACTGAATGTGTGATCTAGTCCTTCCATTCAGGAGCACCCAAAGCCATGCAAAGCAAATCACAGATACAATGTGACACAGCAATTCAAACAGTAAAGACATTTTGTGGGTGTGGGTGGGTATTAGTAGTATAGAGGGGAATTGTAGGAAAAAATGGCACATTATGTTCGCAATGGAGGAAAATGTTAATTTGTAAAGGATAACTCATTCAAAACAAAAATGAAAGCAAAAAGAAGGCCTAGTAATAAAGCTACATTCTTTCTCCAAAACAGTGTAGCTCGTGATCCCATTTCATTCTGAATTATCCTACTATAATAGCTCTGCTTCCCCGAGGCCTGAGTGCTGATCCTGCCCTATTGCCTCCGCAGTTCTGCAAATGTTCATGTCACCGTGTTTACCTGTCAGGCTCCCTTGCCCAACTGGGAGCTACTTTAGGGCAGAGACTGTCTTAGTCATCATCATAGGTCCAAAATTCATCAAGCAGCTGCCACATAATAGGCATGCCATTGATATGGCACAAACGAAGGTATAAATATACAGCCTTCCAACTACTGTTTAAAGAAAAAAAAAGCTTTTGCCTCTCCACCTCTTAACCAGTTTTCTAAAAGTCAATTTTAAAAGATAAAATTACTTGATGTCAAGAACTGATATTTCAAGTTTTACTACAAAAGAAACTGATACAGCACAGTTCTAAAAAGCATTGAACAGCAAAATCTTACAAATAGAAATGATTCTACTGTGACGACAGCAAAGGGGCTAGCAGATGTTGCTTTGATAAAAATGCTGTACTGCTATGTTTTAGAAGCAAAGAGCTTATGAAAAATCATATGTATAAAAGATTTAAGACTTATATAACTGTCAAACACAAAAGCAACTTTTTCCTTTATAGAAAATCTGATATTCCTGGACACAAATATCATACCTTCACATTAATAACTACAAAGACATTTGGAATTAAATATTCTTTAAAATCAACATTTGAAACTGAGTAACCAATTTGAAGATAACAATATGTAATACAACAACCATTGTTAATTTCCTAAAATCAACATTTGAAAAAGTAACTCTACATATACATGTATGAAAACATCACAAGGAAACCTATCACGCTGTATAATTAATATGCACTAATAAAAAACTGCTGTTATACTATACATAATGTTTGGCATAAAAAATAAAAATGAAAAGATAACTAAAAACAAAGGTAACACTGATGGAAAAAAAAAATGCACTTTATATTCCATCACTACTTTAATAGATAATTCCATTCCACATATTCAGCAAAGAAAGAAATAACTAGAATGCAACTAGAGTCTATCTCTGAGGGCTCTTGTTTTTTATTTGTTTTATTTTTTGTGGTTTTGTTTGCGCATGTGATTTCAAATCCATCAAGTAAGACATACAGGTTTTCATCATATCCTCACTGACTTACTCAACATTTATGCCTGTTAATTTATTTTTCTCTTTCCACCTTGGCAAAGTCAAAAGAAAGAAGAGAAAAATAATAATGGAAAGGAAAGGGTAATTAGCAAATTTTTTCAGCCACAGCTCTATATTCACTTGAAGACCTATGAAGACAAACTACAACTCTTTGAACAAATCTCCCCAGTATCATTTTTTTGGTTTTGTTTTGTTGTTTTTTTGTTTTTTGTTTTTTTTCTGGAACCAGGAATCGAACTCACGATCTTGTGTTTGCCAGGCAGGCGCTTTGCCGCTGAGCTAAATCCCCAGCTCCTCCCCAGTATCATGTTCTACATGTGCTGCTGTTGTACAGGTAACACCACATAGATCTCAAATTTTGGGAAAGACTTTCTGGGATGACATATGAACAAAAGTCACTGGTTTAGAAAAAAATAGCTTTTACTGTGAAACAAATAAAAAGGTAGAGAGAAAATAAGAACCTTCTAAACAAGACTAGGCAGTGAGATTTCAGATTTAGCCTCAAAATAGGCACTGCTTTAATATTCACATAAAGCTTGCCAGTCAGTTGAAAGCAATGCTGCCCCACCACCACCCTGCTTGGAAAGCAAACTAAATAAGAAATTCCCCAATTCCTTACAACTATATGTTTAATCGCTAAGCCAGCTGAGTAGTATTGAGCTACATGAATCATTACCCTTATTAACTTGCTTTGCTAATCATTTTATAATGTGGCCGACATTAATCCATAGTCATTAGCTTCAAGAATCTCATAATGACAGACATCTTCACAATCATCAAATACAGTACAATAAATATTGCATTATGAACATGATCAGGGACTGGGGCAAAAGATGGCTGCATGGTAGAAAAGTAGGCCTTGGTGGGTAGAAAAGAGAAGGATGAAGGGTCAGCAAGCAGCCCAGGTGAAGCATGAGCAAATAACGGCAGCATAAATATCTGCAGTGGCTGTCAGGAGGAGAGGCTGAAGAAGACAGCAATTGGAATTAGGGACACAAGTCACACTAGATCTCTAGAGTCAGTGCAAATTGTATCAGCTCCCTACTGCTCTGAAGGTAGATATGCTGTTCATCCAGACAGAAGGGGAAGCAGTCCTGAATCTGTGCAAGTCAATACATGTATAGGGTTTCATGTAACTTGAAATGAGGGGAAAAGATTGCACTGATCTGCATGTATGCAGATGTAATTACATTCATGAAATAAATGAAGATGAAGCCCCACTTAGAATATGAAGAGGAAGAATAGCATGTGAGGAGGAGAACACCACAGGACAGCAAACGGGCCTGAGGGATTTAGAGATGGACCCGCTCAGTAAGGACAAAAGGCAAAAGAAAATATCACAAGCAACATCCCAACACCACCACCAAAAGGGATAATAAAGGGTGAGGCAGACAAGTGAGACAAGAAACAAACTGAGTTAATGCATGAGAAACAAAGAAATACCAAAACTACCTTATCTCGTTTTCCTGTTCTTTTCTCTGATGTTCACATTAGAGGTCCAGCTTTTACCAGCATGCATTTTGCTGTATCCAACCCTAATTTTTAACCAACTGATATTTACATCAATATCTCTGAATTCGGTTTTCATCCAACTCTAAGTCTTAAGGGAATTTCTAATATCTGCATCAAAAGAAGCTGTTTAATTATAATTTTTAAAAAATGGATTTAAAACAGTATGCATAACACATTTTTAAAATATTCTTAAATGCCTTAAATAATATGTAAATATATTTGTACATGGAGTATGTATAAGTCCTAAAATATAGAGGTTTCAAACAGAGTGGGGGCTGAAGTCACTGTAGATAGTAATGAGTTGTTTACTAAGATCCATGAGGGTTCAGTTTCAGTAAGATGGGCATGAAAATCTTAAAAACAGAGTAGAGCTCATATGTAATTTTTAGTTTCTTTTGTATTTTTGCATATCTTTTTTCCTCACTTTCTCAAAATAAACTCATTTTATTTGCAGCAAAAAAATGTTCACAACTCAAAAACACCATAAAAGAACAGTCAAATAAAGAGGATACTGGGAACTTAAAAGACACTGAGATAGAGAAGAGCGGGTATGTGTTCAAGATTTACAAGTCAGCAGCCATCCATACACACTTGGATATGACAGCTAACAACAGCTACATAAAATAGTCTAGTGTGCACTGATAAAGTGTGCACTTTATCATCTGATAAAGCCATAGGCCAAGGATTAAGACATGAAATCAAAAAGAGAAATGAAAGTACAGGCTTCCATTTACAGTATTTTATTTTGGGTCATCCAAAGTAAATTCAGGTCAGGCGTGGTCACTCACACCTGTAATCCCAGCACTTGGGAGGCTGAGGCAGGAGGATCATTGCAAGTTCGAGGCCAGCCTGGGCTACAAAGTGATCTTAAGACCAGCCTGAACTGCATAGTGAGACCCTGTCTCAAAAAGACCAAAAAAAAAGGAAATTCAGATATTGTTCCTTGGAGATAATTACAAATATTGGTCGTAAGCTTACTTTTGAGACAAGTAAGGGACAGACAACACAAAACATTTAAAGAAATATTTTTTTAAAAAGGAAAATTAGAGGGGTTGGGGATTTAGCTCAGCGGCAAAAGCGCCTGCCTGGCAAGCGCAAGGTCATGAGTTCGGTTCCTGGTACCGGAGAAAAACCAAAAAAAAAAAAAAAAAAGGAAAATTAGAAGAGATAACTGAGAGTCACAAAGTAATAACTGTGATACCCTGTACAGACATGGAGTCTCTCACCTAGAATCTGAGCTGGTCTTGTTTCTTACTTTGATCAGTACATTGTGGCAGAAGTGAGGCTGTATGAGTTACAGTCTCTAGACTGCAACGCGCCTGAAGTCTCCATCTCCACCGTCTCAGGACACTGCCCTGAGACCATAAAGCTGTTAAGGAGGGTGGGCTGGAAAGGTGAGCCAATTTAAAGTCTCAGCTGAGCCCTCCCCTTGTTCAAGCTGTGAGTGATAGCAAACACATGAGTAAGCCCAGGCGAACCCAGTGGAATCATCACCCAGCCAACCCACAGAAGCATGAAAAATTATAAAGTTATTCTTTCCAGACATTAGGTTTCTGAGTAGGACCTTATACAGGATGAATAGCTGAAACAAGAACCAAGAGAGGCTTATGTTCAGGAAGGCAAGACTTTCTAACAAGGAGTAATTAAAATTAATTTTCAAAAGGAGAAGTAATTTTTAAAAGCAGCAGAGGTTTCAAACAGAGTAGGGGCTGAGGTCACTGTAGATAATAATGAGTTGTCTAAGACCCATGAGGGTTCATATTCAGTAAGATGGGCAGGGTAGAGTCCATTTCTGCTGGCCTTCACATGATAAGTGGTTTATGAGAAAATATTGTCACAAGACAGATACCCTTATAAGTTACTCGATAAAAAAGAAAAGAGCTATTTTTTAAATGACTGAAGAGGAAGAAAACTCAAATGAAAGCTTTGACCATTATTGTTTAGCGTAAGATAAAGTGGCTGAGGAAAAAGACCAGGAGGAGGATTTACACACACACACACACACACACACACACACACACACACACACACACCTCTTTTACAAATACAGAAAACTAATATGTCAAAGGTACAAGGGGGATTAAGAAAGGCAAAGTAGGTGAATTAACCAGAGGAAAAGGAAAGACCCAGGTGAAATGAGAAGGGCTGTGATAAAGAGAATAATGAGCTTGTGGCAGCTGAATATAATTGTTGGTAGAGCATGCAGGAATGTTTTCTCCAGGATCTTTTAAAAGAAAGAAGCAGGGTCACCCAGCAAGACTGAAGGACAGAAGACAATTTAAGGTCTTGAGAAAAATGATAAAATTGAAAGTATCTGTGAGAAGTGTAGTAATAAACTAAACAGACACTTTATCTCCATGATGAGGCACAGGATTAAAATTTTAATTCATTGGGTTTTTTATCTTTCTATGGTCAGAAGTAAAACACACACAAAGAAGATAGGTGATTACAAGTGCTCAACATTATTAGTTATTAGGGAAATTAAAGCCACAGTGATATATACCCTTACATACCTATGAGAATGACCAAAAGTAAGTACCTAACTTTTTTTTCTTTTAAACTGAGAAAACCAAGGGTTGGCAAGAAATGTAAAGTTAATAGAATTTTTATGCAATATCCACAGAAATGAAAAATGGTACACTCATTTTGGAAAATATTTTGGCAGCTTCTTATAGTCAGACATATATTTCCTAAACAAAATGCTAGTCCTGTACCTAAATATGTACTCAAGAAATGAAAAATTACAGTCCACACTAAACTAGTGAATGTTTATAGTGGTTTTACCCATAATTATCAATTATCAAAAATATCTTTCAACTGCTAAATAAACAAAAAACTGGTATACATCCACATGATGGAATAAAAGAAAATTATTAATGTATGCAGCAATATGGATGAATCTCACTTGGGCTTTGCTAAACAAGAGAAATCAAACTTGAAAGGCTACCCACTATAATATGATTCCTTTTATGTGAGACTTTTGATCAGTTTCAAAGTGCTGGGTTTTGGGTGTGATATAATTGTTCTATAATTTCTGATGGTGGTTACACAGCTATATCCATTTGTCTAAATATACCTGAGTTCTATGCAAAATATGGCTCATTTCAATTACTCTGTATAAAACTTACTCCTCCTTAAAATCCATGAAACCATGTAAAGTACCTTTCAAAATGAAATGCAAAGACTGATACCTTCAACTATTTTTGGCCAAAACACAACAGGACCACTACAGTAATTCAATGTTAATAGCTCATGTATTTCAGAATGAAAGCTATTACTAAAAGTATTATGGAACCAATATCAATAAGCCATGTAATTAAAACTGATTTTGAAATCCTAAAGTTAAAGATTATTTCTCAGTTTTTGGAATAAGCCATCTATAAAAGCGTCTGAAGACAGTCTATTCCAAAAGATGACAATGGCCAAGTGCATCAGAATACACAAAGAACAACAGTATTATAATTTTATTCAACACCAAAGTTAAACTTTTGAACTAAACAGAACTTTTGAAAGCTTCTCCTGTGTAATTTTGCACTTAGGATCAACATAATGCTTTAATTTTAAGGAGGAGTGACTTAGATAACCGTATAATCTTCACAATCACTTTATTTAGGCTAATATCAGAAGATATTTGCATTAGAAAGTGAACTAAGAGTAGGTTTGCTCAGAAAGTGGCTTAGATTCCAACTTTTTACTCATCTTTGTAAATCAGAGTGCTCCTAACAAACAAAACAAAAACACAAAGTCTAAGTTGTTTTTCACCATAGGTAAATGTTAAATATAAAAGGTAAAATTTGCTTACTGCTCAATAAAATTCTTCACAGCTATCCTCATTTCGCTCTCATTACAGAAGAACACAAAAGAAAAAGTATTTAATCTCAATATTCAATCTCATCATTTATAAAGTAATGTGGTGGACTGACAACTGGCGGTCAACTTATAACCCCTAGCTGAACTGAGTAAGCGTGGTGCTGGGTGTGGGAGGCCCACTGGGGACTGTTGCCAGCAGCATAAGAGGCAGAACCAGAGAAGAAGAGAGGCTGCTGGGAGCTAAGAGAGGCGGTTGGGAGCTCACAGAAGATGTAAGGGGCTGTTGGTTCTCTTGGAGGAGCTCATCATGCTGGCTTTCCTGATGAACTTGGCTGTTCTCACTGTCTGAGAAGCTCAGGACCTTGTCGCTGAGAATGGCTTTGGTTCACTTTGGAGGAGCTCTGGTCCTCACTTTGAGCACACGTGGGAGGCACTTTATGAGCTCTAGGTCTTTAGGTGGACTCACGCAGGACATTACCGTGGAACCCAGGGCCCCAGCTGGATTCCTTGGTCTTTAGTGTGTGGACAGATTTCCTGCACTCTGTATATGATTCACTGAGTGACTATTATAAAATAATCTTATAACATATATGTCCTGCATTATATTGTTCCCTTTGCAAAACCCCAAACCAAAACAAGTGATTTTAATCCTCTATCTATAAGCATATAATTATCTTATAAACAAAACCACAAGGTGTTGTGAACTAATCACCTCATTAAAAATAATTAAAAATTATGGTTATGGTTGCTTTTTATTCATAAATAAAAATCTCTATATATTACTTCATATTAAATAAGCTATACTTTGAATAAAAACAATATTTAAAGTGTAATAATTAATTGACTCTCATAATGACTGGATATTCCCTGCATGTGCAGCATTGTTTAAGAGTTTAAAAGCACAAGAAGGCACAGCACTTGTTCTTAAGGGTCTTCAGTTTAAACCATGTGTGTGATATGCTTTTGTTTGCCTGCAAGAACACGTGTACCTAATATTTCTTAAGAGTTCCAAAGTATTTTTTTGAGATCCTCTCTCTAGATCAGAATTCTTTGCCACCAGTTTAGTTGTCTGTCACCAGAATTTAAACATCTTGTAATTATGTTTTCATATCTACGTAAGCATAAACAAGTGTTGAAATCTTCCATAAATAGGTGATTTGCGCTTGTATGTCTATATATATACATACCTCATTGAAGTAGAATTCTAACCATTAGCATACCTCACATGCACATAACATATCTGAACGAATGTACACATGCACACAACAATACGTAAGCTGGTCATGCTCCATTGCCACCCAGCTTCCTCCTCCAACCTTTCTCTTTTCTGCCCTGCTCAGCCTGTCCTGTATCCTAGGCTGATCCGTTAGACTTCACTCTGACACTGTTGTTGATAGACTCCAGTTAGATTCCAGTATGACAACCAAGGGTGAAAGAAAAGGTCTGTTTTCTGCTTGGTGCTGTGCTTTCAGCAGTTGCTGCATATCTTCACGATTAGAGATTCTGTGGGGCAGCCCAGTTCTACCCAGGCTCCCATAACTATGTCTGCATCTTGTAAACTCCCACTGTGGCTGGTTTCTAGGAAACGAGCCACCTCTTATTGTTCCTTTAGCCTTGCCAGTACTTCTGTCCTTAATTTACATTAAACTTTCACTTTTAGTTGAGGCATTTATATTAAGTTTTTTCCACTAGGTCTTTGCTTATACATAGACACAGTGATTTTATCATCCATACATATGCAGTACGATACTGAAGATACAAATATTCCAACCACCATTAAATGTCAAATGAAACCAGCAATCTAAAACAGATCTGATTATTAATTGTTTCATGGGACTCAAAACCAAATAGATGCTGAAAGAACATACTTTGGATTTTTTCTTTTTGTCACTATACAAATAGTACATGTGTCCATGACAGGAAATACTGCAAAAAATTACAAACACTAAATGCTTTCTAACATAAATTTTAAAATATTTTAAAACTAATTTGTAATCATGCTGCATATTTGTAATCACATGGTGTTGTGACCTGTGTGGTTAGAGGCATACTGTACACATAGTCCATGACATTAATTCAAAATGGTATTTTAATAGGCTACACAATATGCTTGTATGCATTTATAATCATTTATCTGTGTCTTTCATGGACGTTTTGGTTATGTCCGTTGTTTTACTACTGTTTTCAGTGCTTTGGTAAAGCTCAAGTTTCTAATATTTCTTTACAGGCAGGCGCTGTTCCACTGAGCTAAATCCCCAGCCAGTTTCTAATATTTATTTACAATATATATATCTAGAATTAGGATTATTAGAAAAAACAGGGCTGGGCTGGGGATTTAGCTCAGTGGCATAAGCTCCTGCCTGCCAAACGCAAGGCCCTGAGTTCGATTCCGGTACCAAAAAAAGAAAAAACAGGACCATTTTGAAACTAGTAAGAAGTGATATACAATAAAATATTCTGTGATTACAGAAAGATTTATAGCTTCTGTGTGCAGTATGTAGCCACTAGCCATATGTTGCGATTGAACACTTGAAAAGTGATCAATGAGATAAAGAAAATAAATATTTAAACATCCAATGTAGCTGGTGGCTACTGCCTACTGCATTGCATAGCTCTGGATGTCTACTGCTCACATGTCCTCTACAAAAGTAGCAATTTATATTTTCATCAGTGAAGTATAGAGTGCTCACTTCTTTATATCATTAGCATTTATTTATATCATCATTAACATTTATTTTCTAATATAAATATCAACTTGTCAGGAAAAAATGAAGTACAACATTTTTTAAATTCATATTTCTTTGAATGCTTGGGATAAATATATTTTCATGTGTTTTCTACTTGTTTTCATAAATTGTTCTTTTTCTTTGTCCATTTTTCTATTAAACAATAATTTTTCTTAGAATAAATGCATTCCATATTAGAGAAACCAATGGCTGCCATTTATGTGGCAAATTATTTCTTAATTCTGTTTAGAACACTTCTTCCTAAGGAAAAGTTTTATATGTTAACATAAGCTTATTGATCTTTATTTTTGTTCTTATTCCAAGCCAACTTATACAGTATAAGGTAATCTGATAAAAAATTTATTCATCACCTTCATGAAAATGAAGAATAAAGATTAAATAATGAATTCATAATTTAAAAAACTACCCTTACCTCAAACCATGAAAGACAAAATATAAAGAGGGAAAGCTAAAAGACTGCAGGATTCAGAAATAAAATAAACACCTTCAAAAAAGGAAAGAAAAGAGAGAAAAACAGTATATGCTAAAATACAGCTGTACTTCTTGGTTCCGTGTGGGTAGAACTACACAATTATAGGAAAGGACTTTTTTCTTCTTTAGTAAAAGGTACAAAAAAATACATCCATGGTCCCAGCTTGAAGCTACAAATATATAATTCACAAAAGTGAAAAGAAACAAAAAAGTGAAAAGAAGAAGAGACCATATATATAGGAAAAGATATTCAATCCCTCTAGTAATCAGGGCAATATAATTGAAAACATATCTTCAAAATGGCAAAAACAGTAAGTATGGTAAAGATGTAGAGAAATGGAAACTCTTGCTCTGTTGATAAGGGTACAAACTCGCACAAACACACTGGGAAGTAATTTAACAGCATCTAACAAAATTGAAGATTTGCGGCCCCTTTCTTTTTACAACTTTATTTGTAGTACACATAAAAAATGTCCAACAAGAAGGAATAAAGAAAAACACGGTAGAATACTACATAACCACAAACAAGAATGAATCCCTTTCACTGTGGCCCCATGGATGAGCCCCGAGGCAATTATGTTAAATGAAGTAAGTCAGGCACAGAAGGACAACTACTGCACTGTATGTTTTTGCTCAAATGTAGAAGCTAAAAAAGTTGATTTCACATAAGAGTAAAAGAGTAGTTACCAGAGGACATCTTACAATATTCACGAGGCTAGCTGTAGACTAGCTGTTTTGAAATACACTAAGATGTTGTCAACCATAGTTTTTTTCCCTTTAATGTTTTATACCTTACAAGTTGTTTCTTCTATTGAACTGCATCTCTCAAATGACCAAAGATGTTGAATATTTTTTCATATATTGATTGGCCATTTGTATTTCTTCTTCTGAGAAGTGTGTATTCATCTCAGATGCCCATTTTTAGACTGGATCTTTGAATTTGGGGAGCCTGATTTTTAAAAATTCTTTGTATGTTCCAGATAGAAGTCCTTTGTCCAAGGAACAATTCGCTAAAATTTTGTCCCACTCTGTGGGTTGTCTTTTCACTCTGTTGGTGATTTTTATGATGTGGGAAAAGAGTCTCAGTAAGATGAGATCCCAGATGTTGATTCTTTGAAGTATTTCCCATGCAGTTTGGGTTCTGTTCATGAACTCTCTGCCTACACAGCAGCACAATTTGTAATTGTTAAATCTTGGGAACAACCCAAATGCCCATCACCAAGGAATGGATAAAAAAGATGTAGCCTTGTTATGCAGTGGAGTACTACTCAGCCTTTTTATAAAGAAGGATAAACTTGAGACTTTTATAGGTAAATGAATGCAACTTGAGACCATACTCATAAGTGAAATAAATCAGACTCACATGTGTAAGTATCATATTGTCTCCCTGGTGTAAGAAATTGAAAGAGTAAATGAGGTCTAAAATGTACAATAGATATTGTGAAATGGGAAGAAATTGCTTAAAAGGAAAAAGGAATGGGGATAGGGAAAAGGAGGAAGAGAAAAGGGAGAAAAAAATCCAAGTTGGATATACTATTACAGTGTCTCTTAGTTCATACAAAAGGAAGGGTTGTGCTAATATCCACTGGGGAATTTTTTATGCCCACATCTTCTACACTACTTTAAAGATAACAATATGCAATGTATCAACTATTGTTATTTTATTATCTTGTTATAAAATTTTGTTTTACCTGTTTTTCATAAAATAAAAATAAATACATTCCTGGGATATAATAATTAAAAATAAATACATTCCTGGGATAAAAATAAATACAGCCAGTATATAGCTCAGTGGCATAAGTGTCTGTCTGGCAAGTGCAAGGTCCTGAGTTCGATTCCCCATACCAAAAAAAAAAAAAAAATACATTCCAAAAACTAATTTGAACATACATATTCACTGAAAAATTTAAATATTCACTTAGAAATGACATACTTCACAGACTGATATAGGACTAATATTAGAATATTAATAAATGTTGGTAATTACAGAACATAGGAATTTTACATACTAGAATTTTTGTTGTTGTTGTAATAAGGGTTGAACCCAAGACCTTTACACTGAACTACATCCATAGCTTTTTTATACTTTATTTCAAGACAGGATCTCAGTAAGTCCTTAAGTTGTGCCAGGGTTGGGCTCAAACTTGAGATCCTCTCCTGCTTCAGCCTTTCAGAGTGCTGGGATTATAGGCCTCTGCCACTATGCCAGGTTAAATATATAGGACATTATTGCTACTTATTAATTACTCGTATTCCTGATTCCAGAACAGAAGCTGATCAAAAGCATTTTTTTCTGTTGTTTCTGATTTCCTTTTCAGATGTTAAATACAGAAGGAAAAAACACCCTAACTTGGATTCCCTTTGTATTTTTTTATCTTAATCTTCCACTTACCCTTCCTTATTTTCTATTTTCAGGCAGACTACATTTTACTCTATTGATATCTGTTAGACTTCCATAAGACTCTCTGGTTATATCTCTATCTCAGTTCAGATTATTCATCTTATTTATTATCACTGTTGCTTAATGCTCATTACTGTTTAAATGTCAAATATCAAGCTCAAAGGTCCTGGCCTTTCTTTCACCTTCGAAACTGTCTCAAGTTTGACATTAAGCTTTCATTATAAAGACAGATGGGGTTGGATCTGTGGACACTGTATTTCACTCAGTTATTTAATAACAGAAGAACAGTTTCATCTTGAAGTATATGAAAAGGAAAAAACTACAATTATTCCGCCAAAGGAAAAGAACGTTTTGAGCTGATTTAATATATTCTGTGGCTAAGTTATACCCTGAGGGTTTTAAATTGCTTAGAGAAACTTTTTCCTGAATAAAATAGCTAGTGCTAAAAAAAGTACTCAATATAAATTTATTGAATGAATGAATAAAAACAAAGATCTCTGAAGTACAGATAAAATGTTAATTTGTTTGGGCTTACAAATTTTCACAAACGAAGTGGTAGTCCTGAAATATATGTGTAGCTTTAAAAAAAGTAAAATTTAACAATTGGTCCATGTTTTTGAAAAGCTAATTTTAACCTCTTTCTCTATTTATTAAAATTCAAAGGCTTGCAAATATGTAAATGCATAATTTTGATAAGTTGTGTTTTAAATATTATTCTATTTTAGAGAGATCATGATAGCTCATTGTCTTTAGTCATGCAAGATTACAAAATATCTCTATATTGTTGCCTTGCTAAGAACTTAAACAATTAAATTATTTAATATTCCAATCATCTGCTTTAGTGGTAAAATAGAAGCTACCTAAAATACATAAGCCCCCTACAGATATGTGTAGATACATAAAATGAGGTTGATATGCTATATTAATCTTCATATCTAATCTCCATATTTTAGCTCACTGTAATTTTCTTGCTGTCACACTATCCCATTACAAATGAGAGTACCTCTCCAAAATGTACTATATATCAGTATATGTGCATATGCATACATAAACAAATATTTACAGCAAACTTGTAGGCACAATGTGAAAATACATACTCATTCTAATTCTCAACAGCCTTATTTTGTGCCAGATAAATTATGTACATATTTTAATGGTAAGAGCAGAGTGGGGAGACTAATAATATCAGTGTGAAAAATTGTAGATGTTAGTCTAGAAACACACTGTGCAATATGCCAGGATACACAATCTCTGTATTGCTTGATTTCATTTAAACTTCATCTTAAAAATGTTAATCAAGATGACTCAGTTCTCTTCCACTGAATAATTATACTACATTCTTTTTTTTCTGGCCTTATAAATACACATTACCTATGTCTATCTTTTGAGACTATTAACTATATCTCATCTCTTTCAACCACCAAAAATATCATTCCTATTACTACCTCTCAACTATACCATGTATGTGGGTATACCTTACACACACTATAGTGTAATACAACTATACAATATTTTGTATATCTTTATGTACAAAAATACAAACCAGAAACATCAGGTTTGAACAAGTTAGTGAAATCATGTTTCTCTCTGGTATTACCTGAATTGATAATATTCCCACTGAATGAATTCCACTTTCTGTTTCACCAATGTTTTATTTCAGTGCCCATGCTCATTGCTCAAAAAAAAAGAAAAAAACTTCAGCTTTTAGTGATACAGGCTAATGTGAAGGAGCTATTCACTTTTGTGTGTTTGCGATAGAAATAATTAAATGGGTATTCATCATCGGCAGCCACCAAACGGCCTGCTGATTCCTCTAGAAGCCGCGTGCATGGAGACCTTTAAGAGCTGGATGTAGTGGCCTGGCCACAGACGCCACTGCTCCTCTCTGCAGAATCCAGGGAAGTGCCATTCCCACAGGTGGCCTTCTGTTCCAACAGCTGCGGCCCCAGCAGTTCCAACTCCTACAATGGCAGCGGCCCCAGGTCTATGCACCATGCCAGGCCAAGCCTGCACCTACACAGTCATGGCCGTCATCACCGCCTCACCCTACACCTGGTAAACAATATGCAGGTGCTTCACCTTCCCTGGCTGCCAAGAATGAGCCCCCACTGGGCTTAGCCCAGGGACATGGAGCGCAGCGGTCAAGAGTGCAGGTGCCCACTAACTGAAGCACCTGCTGCTATACCAAAAGCCAGAGCAATATAACCAGGCCAGCCTGTGTGCGGCATGCAGCAGAGCCCACCAACAAGAATGCCAAGGGTGACAACAGGCAGCAAGGATAAAAAGCCTATCTAGACCTCTATGGTTCCCATCCCAAGAACAACAGAGAGGAGAGAGAGTCCAGCATCTGGAGCTACTTGAAGTTCTTCATGGAGCAGCATGTAGGAAATGTCATCAAAAGTTACCAGCAGAGGGGCTGGGGATTTAGTTCAGCGGTACAGCGCCTGCCTGGCAAGCGCAAGGTCATGAGTTCGGTTCCCAGTACCGGAAAAAAAACAAACAGAGAAGTTACCAGCAGAAGGTCAGTTGGAGGTTGCCTCTGGAGCAAGAAATAGTCAAGGCCAGACTCTGAGGCTGAGCGGGAGCGAGTGAGGAAGATCATCTACCAGAAGGGGTGTAATTACAACAGGCTCAACAGGGCAGATGGACACATCCTTGGCCATGAAAATCATAATCCTGGGAATCAGTAAGTACGCCTGGCCTCAGTGACATAGCTAGAATTCACGCTACTTGGGGCAGTCCTTCAATTTGCTGCCCTCCAACCTATTTTCCCCGTGTTAAAATGCAGCAAACTTACAATATAATTTTCCTTATGGCCAATGATGTGACCCCAAAAATGTGATGCCCGGGGTGGGCCACCCCTCCCTCCTCTGCTAGCTATGCCACTGTCTGGCCTGCACAGTCATCATGCACACCCTGTACACCATAAAGCCCCTGAGGAAAAAAGACGTGCTGAGCCGGACCCAGGAAGCCATGTGAAGGCCATGGGACATCCTGGTGGAGGTGGGCAAAGAGTGAACAAACTCCACTACTCCTTCAAAGAGGAAGATTGCTTGCACCTGTATGGGAGAAAGGGGAGGGACACTAGCCTGCTGATCCCAATGATCCATAAGCACCTGGCCCGGTTGCACATCACAGAGTTGACTTTGACTGAGGAGAGTATCCCCGAGATAGGTTTCATCTACCGAGACAACAAGGCTGAGAATACTGCAATAGGTCTAGATGGTCACACCAAGTTGATACGTTTTTTGGGGGGCATCTGCACTGGATTCAGGTGGACTCACAATGCTAAATCCTTTCAGGAAGGTGTCGGGAACCACATCAGTCAGAACAGCATGCAGAGCCTGGTGACCTCCGAGATGACCTGTCTAACTGTAGATGTGGGAACAGGAGAAAACCCTGGAGCAAAAACCACAGAAAAAGGACCAGAGATGCCTGGAATTTCGTGGTTGGAACTCCAAATTTTATCATGCTGGAGGTGCTCCCACAAGAAGGAAAGGGTATGCCCAGCTCGGTGACTGGTATAGCTTTCACTTGATTCTCTTTAAGATGCAGGTAGGGCAGCTACACTTTTTGGCTCTGCCCCCACGGAAACCCAGCTGAAGGTAATAAACTGAGAGACTACACTCCATATTCTGGCCCAAGTGAGGGGAACTGCTCAGACTGAGTCAAAGCTCAGGCCCTGTAAGGACACTTTGGGACATCCCTGAGGACACGACCCCATTGTCAGTGCAGGTGCACAATGGGACATAATTACATAACCATGAATTAGCAGTGGACATCTACACATGTGCCAATGAGGTCAGCATGTAAGAATGTAAATGGGTGATAACAACCTGTATAAAACTTATACAAAAAAGATGCAGGTGGCTGTTGTGCTCTGCTCCCTGCTGCCTGCTGTTATGGCAGATGTCTTGTACACACTCGTTCTTTAACCTGGAGACCCGACCTGTGAAAATTTCCCTTGGGCCTCCCCAAGCGGGCTGACACTGGTGAAGCTGAGCACAGAGGCCAGGGCCTCACCACCAAACTGTGCGGCTCTGCCAACTATCACGTGGTAAGGAATGGGGCCCAAAACCTGAAGGCCTACCAGGTCTTCAGTGCCCTCGACTTCTTCAGACATCCACAAGGAGCAAGCCCCTGTGTTCCCACTATGGGCCACCACACGGATACCTCAGCTTTTGACACTGTGGGTGAAAAGAGCCTGAGAAATGAGGCCAGTGAAAGCAGCACCGACACCTAGGATAAGCTCACCTTCCCCTGAACATGTATTTTAGAAGTTCACTTTCCAGAGGTTCTGTGATGACATTTAGGTATCCAAGGTCTTCAGGAGCAGAAGCTTCACAATCTAAGAACTCAGATCTAGAAGTTCTGCTCAGCTGGAGTATGTGGAGGTGATGACCATATGCCCTGTAGCCACATTTTCAGAGGGCAGAGGCTGCAGCTATTCCTAAACCAGCCGACAGGGAACACAGGGAGGCCTTGATTTCAATTAGTTGACTGACTGCATCACTTGAAATTCTGTTATTGTTTTTGGTTTTTTTGCTGGTACCAGGAATCGAACTCATGACCTTGCGCTTGCCAGGCAGGCGCTGTGCAGCTGAGCTAAATCCCCAGCCTCTGAAATTCTGTTCTTAATCAAGAAAACCAACAGGAAACTTTTAAAGAAGATCTCAAGTCTAGTAGATGGTCATTTCTAGATTTTGCTAGAGGGTGGCAGGGAGGGAGGATGGGGACACGGCTTTGAATTGGCTTTCAGGAACCTTCACCGCATAAAAACAGTATTTTTTAAAAAGTTTAGAAAGCACTTATTCTGTTAATACCTATTTTTTCTTACTAAATTATAGGGATTAACTTTGACAAATCATGCTGTTATTATTTTCCACATTTGCATTTTGGCCATAGCACTCACATTTAGGAAAAGACATAAAAATTGAAGAACTTGTGATAGAAAATCTCTGCAATAATGTTAAAAACAAGATAATGCTCTGCTAAGATGTCACAAACCATTTTATCCACACAATGGTTTTTGTTTTGCACTTTTCCCTGCATTTCAAAATTATATGTTAAAAGCTGCTTTCTGTTTTTTTGCCTGTTGCATACAATAATATAATAATGTGAGCAAAGTAATGGTGTGGGTGTGGTTTCAAATGTTTGGTGTACAGAAAGTACTGCATGAAATGGGTTTTTCTGTTATAAAATCACCACATCTTGCTGTTCACAGAAGGTCCTGTGAATGTTCTTACCTAATATTTTTAAATGAGGTATTCTAGACAGGATGTTGATAACATATCATGTTGGTGATGTCTTCACTATGATTGTATCCCTTATTGTTTTGTTAAAGAAATAAAGATGTATAATCAAGAAGTGTGTGTGTGTGTGTGTGTGTGTGTGTGTGTGTGTGTGTCTTGGGTGTGACTGGATTCATTTGTGGATAAATATAAACATTTTTCATACAATAAACTTCATACATCAAAAAGGATTGATTCAACTATACTAAAACATTTAAGTTAGTCATAGATCTATGTCACCTTTTCTAGTCAGTCTGCTCTCTAACTCTTGATGTAGCTGGTATGAGGAATTCAACTGCTAGGACCCTACAACTTCAAATTTTCACTGGAAGACTGCCCACACTGAAAGGTTATCGAACATTATTCCTCCTGTTTTCTTAGCTGAGACAATGCCATGCTGACTTAAATAAACTTACGGTTCTTTGATATTGCCTTTAGTGTGCTTTGGAGTATCAAATCTTAACTTGGTTTAAACAACACATCTTTCTAACTTTTGTTAAAAAAACATTGTTCAAAATGACAATGGAATAAAAATAAGCAATACATATTTACATACATATTACATATTCAGTAAAGAATTCAATTCTTTTCAAAAGATCTGATGCGTCCTACTTTTCATTGTATTATTCCATATATTTTTCTTCAAGTTCTTACCATAATGTATCCATTATTTAGTACATGTATATCTAGGCAACAACATTTACAAGTTTATCAGTGTCTCAGAAATGTGTGCTGATTTACATTTCTATGAATGGCATATTCTGAAGTCTGCTGTACTACAGTATCCTAATTTATAGTATTTTCACTATTTTATAGCATGGTAATGCCATATTGTTATTTACAGCACTCTGACATACTTTCATGTTGTAGGTTCTTAGGAACTCAATTATTTATCGATATATCATTGCTTTTGAAAAGCTTCTAGTGGCACAATTTATCCTTGAAATTTTGAATTCTCCCTCACAAAAAAAAAAAAAAAAAAAGATTTAATGGACTGTATCTGAGTATGGTCTAAATCACATAATCCAGTCTTTAAAAATTTATTGTGTATTCAAGAAGTACAAGGCACTGTAGGAACACAAAAATTATGATACATTCTTTGACCTTACACTGATTACAGGGGCAACAGGAATGCTTACAAATAACTAATACCACGGTGAATGGAGTACAAATGACCTTCAAATCAACAGAAACATATTACAGTCCTGGATGTATGATAGTAAACTCCTTCATATTAAATAGTAATGTATTCTCGTGCTTACTCCACATGCAATTTTCATAATGGAAATACAACTAAATATCTATATATTTACATAATTGGTTTCTTGGATATTTTTCAAAGGCTTATAATAACCACTTAGGTGCAATGTGAGAGAAATAGTCACATATAAGATATAAAAAAGAAAAAAATCTAATGAGATCGAATAAAAATATAAATATGTATTAATGTTAGCTCATCTTTAAACATAAAATGGAAAGATACTGTTAGAGAGAAAAAATATGCTAAGTGATTTAGACTTTTATATGTTCTGTAAGTTCATAAATGCCAGTATTTCCTTAAATTGAGGTGTGGTAAGATTGGAGAGTAGAAATACCCTTCATACAACATTAGAATGAGAAGAGTCAGCGCAACAAAGGAGAAAACATATCCTATTCAGAGAAAGGAAGGAAATCCATGGTGCAAACAAACCTCTGCTCCATTTGGGAATGCCTCACCTGACGCTGGAGAAGAAATGCATGCATCACCACTCAGTAAACTCTCCAAGGCCTGTTCCCAGATGCCACCTTGATATGAGGCCTATTGTTAGAGACTGAACTCCTCCGATAATCAGAAGTTTTACAGTGATCCCAATTAAAGGCCCATGAATGCTGGGCTGAGTGAATGGGACAAGGGCGTCCTGAGAGGTCTGAGCAGCAGGGAGTACAGGCTATGGTGGAGAGGGGAACAGGGAGTGCGGGGCTTACTGGCGCAGCCCTCAGTGACTGCAGCAAGAACAGTGTATTGCTATAGAGCACTGTGCTTCGGGGAGGCAGGGCTGACAGTGCAGCAGGTGCTCACAGCCACCTCTCCTGCACAGAATTCAGTGGTTTCATTGGTATTCTCACCCTCTGAGGCTTCTCAGGAACTCATAGCCCAGCTATGGCTTGGTCATTTGCCATGTGCCCCAGATGTGCTGTCTAGATTCATGTGGACTGAGGACATTCCAGACAGGTACAGCCCAGAAGCAGGCAAGGTAAAGTCACTAAAGAGGGCATGCTGTGGCCCATACGCAGGCTTCACCTCCAGGCATACAAACTGAGGTGAATGCTCACCCTGGGAGTCCAAAGTCAGGAAGCCTACATATGTGTAAAGGCTCCTGGCAGCTGCTCATCCGTCACACTGCCGGGCATCCAGAAGGAGGCATGTGGAACCTGCATGTTCTAGGTATTGCTCAGGCTGTGAGAAGGACAGTGAGAAGGACCCCTGGCAATGTCACTTGCCACAACCCTGGGTGCTTATACCAAACCTCTTCCCAGGAACTACACATTGGGCACAGTTAACATTTCCTCAACCTGTCTAGCAAGAAACAGGTGTCCAAGCTTATAAACTACCTTAACCAGTTTGAGGCAAACTGAGTGAGCAAAAGCAAAGCAGCCTGCAGTGGTTTCTCATTATCTATTCAATATCCAGGGGAATCTGCTTCTCCAAACCAAATGTTTAGCCAGGAAGAATTTTTGACTCTTCTTTCTCTTTGTCTCTTCTTTCTGCTGCTGAATTTTATTTTTGTTCTTTTCTTTTTCTTTCTTCTTTTCCTCTAGCTATCCTATCTTCTATCTTCTCTACTTCTTCTTATTTTATTTTTATTTATCACTATTTTCCCATACTTTTACTTTATTGTTCTATTTTCCTCTTGGCCTCTTTAATTGGATTTTATCTTGCTTTCTGTTCTTTTCCATCTTTTGGTGAAATCTTTCTTTTTTTCCCTTTTTACTTTATTTCTGCTATCTTTTGCTCTGTTTTATTAATTTTTAACTTTTCAACGTATGATACAGTATCTTTGTCTCTTTTTGCATTGTTACTGGTGTTCTGGTTATGGTTTTTTGATTTAATTTTTGCTGTATTGCTAGATCTGGTTTGTTTTTATGTAGGGATTGTTACTGTTGTTTATTTTCTTTCTGAGCAGTGTTGGAGATCCAGACCAACACCACAAGCACACTGAGTCCTTTGCTACCAAGCTATACCCTCAGCCCCGCTGAAAGAAACTGCACCTTATTCAGCGATGACCTAGTCCTGCTCAAACCTTGGCAGATACTGCAACCTAAATAACAGAAAAGCCCTCAGTGAATGAACTGGGTCCTACTAGGCATGGCTGGAGGAAGACTGAAGTATTTCTAGACATGTATCCCCAAAGCAACACCTGAGAAAAACAATACACCTAAGAATGGCCCCACACCTATGAATGGAAACATCACACTTAAGAACGACCCTAACACAAGTCATACCTATGACCTTTCAGAACACACTTTGCTAACAAAATTACAGAAATACCTGCAGAGTCCACCCATACCTGTTTAACTAGCAGTAGAATTCAATGGTTGTGGGATTGACAGAAACAGCATGTCACTCAGGCTCTGACACAGTAAATGTCTCAATTCCCAGTAATCACAGACAAGCCACTGGGAAACTACACAGCAAAATTCATTTGGAGCTCACCACTAAACAACAGACTAATATCCAAGGGCTCATCATCAAAAGAAACCTGACCCCTAAGAAGGACCTCACACAACAACGTGATTCTCTTACCAGCAGATGTATAAATTTCAACACAGAAGTTATGAAAAAAAAAAAAACAAAAAACAGGCAACATGACTCTCCCAAAAGTTAATAATTCCACAGTAGCTGATTCCAATGATGTTGAAAGGCATGAAATACCAGACAAACAATTCAGAAGAATGATTATAAAAATGATCAGTAAACTCAAACAGATACAATATATAACTGAATGAATAAGGAAGACAAGGCAGGATATGGAAGAGCAATTCAGTGCAGAGATATTTGGCGGGGGAAGAAATCTTGGAAATGAAAAGCTCAATGAGTCAGATAAAAACTTCAATGGAAAGCCTCACCACACTAGATCAAGCACAAGATAGACTTTTAGGGCTTACCAAGTTTAATAAATTATCACATTTAGACATCCATAAATAAAAAAACAAGAAAAAATTGTGAACAAAACATGCAAGACATCTGGGACATGATTAAATTACAAAAATCATGAATTCTAGGGATAGAAGAGGACAGCAAGGTACTGACTAAAAACAAAGAAAATCCATACCGTGGGATCAGAGCAGAAAATTTCCCAAATCTTGAGAAAGTTATGAAATTCCAGGTACAAGAGGCACTTAGAACCCCCATGAGTATAAGTGATCCTTCAAACCCCCATGACATTGTATCAAACCCCCATGACTATAAGAGAACCTCTACACCTGATATTGCATCAATATGCCAAGAGCACAAAACAAAAAAAAGAATATTGCAAGCTGCAAGGGAGAAATGACTAGTCACTTGTAAAGACAAATTCATCCAAGTAACAGCAGATTTATCTCTAAAAGTCTAAAGAGCAGGAGGAGAGAGAACAATGTATTTCAGACCTGGAAAGAAAATAATTGCAGACACAGATTACTATATCCAGCAGAGCCATCCTTCACAAATGAAGGAGAAATAAAGACCTTACAATATTAGCATACACTAAAGGAATTCAGGACCACTAAGACTGCATCACAGAAGATGCTGAGATCCTACATATACAAGAGGAAGAGCGTGTAAGCAAATACGTACTAGGAAAGAATTAAATACAGTATTAGAAAAAAAAAGAAAACTACAGGAATTAGTATATACCTTTCAATAATAAAGTAATCTGAATATAAAGGGTCTTAATTCTCTAGTTGAAAGCCACAGGCTGGTAGATCAGATTATAAAACAAAACCTAAAACTCTTTGTGAGAAAGCCATGTTACTGGCAAAGACATATTGTACGTGGACCGAAAGTGAAAGGATGGGAAATGATATTCACTGCAAATGAGTTCTACAAGCAAGCAGAAGCAACTATGCTTATATTATATGGTAGATTTCAAACCAAAATCAGTCAGAAGAGACAAAGAAGGGAAAAACCTAACAAAAAGATGTATTGATTATAAATAAATATGCAAATTTTGATGCATCCAATTTCACAAAACATTATAACGGGAAAGATAAGCTCCAATACAGTAGCAGTGAGTGACTTCAATACCCCCAAATTACAAATACATCATCCAGACCAAAGAAGAAATTAAAACAATCAACCATAAAAATATCAGCACTAGGCCATGCATGGTGGATGAGTATGGTAGCAATCCCAGGACTCAGGAGGCTGAGGCAGAAGGATCACTGAAAGTCTGTAGCCAGCCTTGGCTACATAGTAAGTTTAAGGTCAGCCTGAACTATATAATGAGATCCTGCCTCAAAAATAAAAAACAAAATCAGCACTAAAGTGCACTACAGATCAAATATTAAATCTACATCTACAGAACATTCCATCCAATAACAGCAAAATTACATTCTTTCCTCAGGTCATGGAACTTTATCCAAAATAGATCATGCTTTAGGCTAGTGGTGGGTGAACCTATGGACATGTGCTGTACCTGGCTATCTGTTATCACTGAATGCTCTAAAAGGTTTGCCATCACTGCTTTAGGCCAATAAACAAGTCTTCACAAAGACAAAAATCAAAAATAATTACATGCATCTTATCAGACCATAAAGGAATGCAAGCACAAATCAACAGCAAGAGAATCTATAGAAATTATGCAAACGTGGAAATTCAACAATGCATTTCTGAATGACCACTGAAATAACAGACAAAATATTTGCTCAGAACTTAATATTTTTAATTATTTTACTTATTTGTAATGTAAAGCAACTGAACTTAAATATTACTGAAGGATGGAGTTTGGCAATATTTGTGGCTCTAGATAAAGGAATCCAGAGAGAATGGCAGAACAGCAGCATCTACCCTTCATATGCACTCATAACCTCTTTTTCTTAATCACTACTTACGATTTTTCCCTGTAACAAGTAACAACATAATGAATGACTTTGGGCATACACCTTTTTTTCATTTGAAGATTATTTCCTTATGACTGATTTGTGGTAGTAACATTAAGAGGTCAAAGCATAGGACAATTTATATTACCATTTACTGTGAAGAAAATACCCTGTGTTTTTCTTTTATTTTTCCCCTTCTGTACTGGGAATTGAACAAGGGCTTGACACTGACCTACATTCCCAACACTTTAAAAAAAATTGACAAAGGGTCTTCTTAAATTGTTAAATTACCCATGTTGGGCTTAAATTTCCCATCATTCTGCCTCAGCTTCCTAGAATGCTGGGATCTCAGGCATGCACCACCACACCTGCGATCTTTCTTAATTTTGCTAAAATCTTGTTGAAAAATGAAACATAGCTGGGTGTCATGGTTTAGATGCAGGTATTAGAGACACTGAAGGAGGAAAACTGCTTGACCCCAGCAGTTGGATACCCACCTGAGCAACAAGTGAAACCTTGTCTCAAAACCAAACAAACAACAAAATAAAACACATTCACACAAAATGGAGGCTGGGACTAGACATATGGCTGGGTGATAGATCATCTAGCATGTGCAGGGCTCTGGATTTGATGAGAGAGAGAGACACTAAATTGCTGCTTTACAACATTGCTAGAGCAGAAGAGGAATAATTTGGCATGTTTGCTTTTTATAAGTATAATAAAAAGATATGAGAATAATAACGAAATCCAACTAGATAGAATTTACAGAAATAACTACCATCTGGCATTTATTCACGCCTGGGGATAGGAATGATTTCAGCCTCCAGATAATTTTCTTCTATATTATCAAGTGGTTAGTTCAGAGTTTTCACTTGTTAGATTTAGTCTGTGACAACATTTACAATTGTATATATAATGGTTTAGTTTTAGTGGAACATTGTATCAAACTTTTATACTTCCATCATCTAAATTACTAATTTGATTAGGTAGTTTTATGTAAATTTGGTAAGCATATTCTCAATTCCATTTTCTATATTCCTTTGTCTCTACTTTTTTTTTTTTTTTTTTTTCTTTTGGCTTTTTGAGACAGGGTCTCGCTCTGCAGTTCAGGCTGGCCTTGAGCTCACTTTGTAGCCCAGGCTGGTCTTGAACTCACAGGATCCTCCTGCATCAGCCTTTGGAGTGCTAGGATTACAGGTGTGTGCCACCACACCCAGCTGCCTCTACTAACTTTACTAGTAACAAAGAAAAGTATGATATAGGGCTCTAAAAAGTCTTTTAGAGATCTTTCTCATGGAAAAGTATTCCGAAACTAAGGCAAGCAAAGGAGAGGACAGAAAAGTACTGGTATGTCTCCTTGGCCTAGGAGAATCTTTTTGAAAAGTTGTGTCCATTTACATAGTTCAGGAACAGACACCAGGTCTGTTTTGTCTCTCACTGCATTGCCAGCACAGCATTATAGTATAGATGCTCAATACATACTTGCTGCTTGCATCAAAGAGACACAGAGAGAGAGAGAAAGGAAGGAGAGAGGGAGCAAAAGAGAGGAGGAAAAAAGGCGGAAAGGCCAGGGGAGAGGTGTCAGAGCAAAGGGGAATCAACAAGTGAGCGCAGGTATATATGTATGTTAATTGGCCCTAAGTAGGTTTTTAAAGTTCTCTCACAATTCAACCCTCTTTTCAAAGAAAGATTAAATAGCCCATTTTAGCTGATCTAGAAGCATTTGAAAACTGATGACTTTTAAACTACCATTTGTCTCTTGCTCTTGCAAACTTGATTCTTCTATTAAAATTCTAAAGTGCCTAAAGTCAAATTTTAGTGACAGATTTCTGATGAGTAACTGCAGTATTCCCTTTGCTCTCAATTTCAGAGTTCCATATGGCTAAGAAACACCACTCATCTGCTTGATATGTTGGTGAAACTGCTAAGAATGACTGCCATGTCAAAAGCTTCACTGTCACAGATGACAATAGTTAATTTACTGCTGAATAGACCTAGAAGACAGTATGAATCACCTATCTAGGTTTCTGCAAAAATCAATCCAATTTTGAAATATAATTAATTTCAACTTGGTTTAGACCAAAAGCACCGTTTTTAGGAGGCAGACAGTAAAGAAAGAGAAAAGTGTTTTCAAGAAAGTAAGAAAAGGGCATTTTTTTGTGTGTGTATGTGTGGTTCTGGGGATGGTGCATGCTAGACAAGTGTTCTACCACTGAGCCACATTACCAGCCATAAATAATGTTCTTTTTTTTTTTTTTTTTTTTGGTACTAGGAATTGAACTCAGGATATTGTGCTTGCCAGGCAGGCACTTCTGGTGCTGGGCTATACCCCCCGAACCTTAAGAAAAGGGTAAGTAAAGTAGTATGTCATGATATCAATATAAGTCTTGGCCAGAGACGCTATCAGTTTTGTAATTCTGTGCTAGTAAGTCCTTCCCCAGAAATGCTACGTGTAATGTTCGATCATCCCTAAAGTTGTTGCTGGCCCTGTACACACTTCCACATCACCACAGCATCTGATGAAGATAAGAATCATCCAAGAAATATTTGCTGAATACTGACTAAGTGCTAGGGAACGTGACACCAAATCTGCACTGTCCTTGCTATCATGAGGCATCCTCTATAGTGGTATGAGTGTATTGATATGTTCGTGGAAGTATTAGACAAATAATCACAGAAACAACAGGCACCTACGCTAATGCAAGTGTTACTTCATTTAGATAATGGGACTAATGAGGTAAGGTTATCACTATTTTATGAATGAGGAGATGAGGCTTAAATAGGCTCATATCAGTAAATATGTAATTACAGAGACTGAAATTTTGAAAAAGAAAGCTGGCATGAGATGGGATATCTGACACTGCACAGGAGTCAAGGACACAGTTCTGAAGAGATAATATTCATCGTTTAGCTTTCTTCATCAGTCAAATGACACACCAAACACTGGCTAAAATTTCAAAATTTTAGTTATATAAACTTTACCATTTCCTGTCTCGTAATCACCTCAGAATGATTATAGTGACTATACAGCTCATAAAGGCAATACAAAAACTACTAAATGATGTCCTTTGAATTCTGATGAGACTGTGAAAATCAATTTGGAACATCACTTTCTCCAAAAAGTCATAAAAAAGATATCTCTGCTTCACTGATTCTTGATTATTAGAAGGTTCTGAGATGATTAAGGTTTAAAGAGGCCATTGTTTGTACCTCAAATCATTACTAGTGTATTGCCTGATGAATGTGATTTTCTTTCTCTTTTTTCCAAAGATAAAATATAATAGACCTGACCCTCATCTGCTCCCCACCCACAGCTGCATGAGTTCCTTTTTCCAGCCACCTCAACCTGGGGGAAAATGCCTGTTCCGCTAGGATATGGCACACCTGCCCCATCTGCTAGGTCTCAGTGCACCCACACAGAACATTAGCTTGCTACAGGCAGTATTCAGCCATTCTGGATCCCCTAATCTTATATGCCCTTTCACTTCACCCCACCTAGCCCATCCCACTAACCTGCCATCCTTATCCATGAAAAACCCAACTCAATAAACTCGACTGGCACTCTTCTTTGGAGTTACTCCAGGAGGTCCAGCCCGAAACCCTAAATTCAGGCTGATACTATGTTCTTTTACTGAGCTGTTACCATTTACCTAACAGATAGATGTATTTTTAATTCAAATTCCTACTAAACTGTTCCAGCCCACATTATAGAGATAAGGTAATGAAGAGAACTTACAAGACTGGGTTAACTTTTTTCTTTCTACCTATATTAGTCTACATTATTGATTCTCAAACCTTAAGAAGCATCAGAATCATACAGGGGAGATGGACTTGTCAAAGCACAGCTGGGCCTCATTCCCACAGTTTCTGATTCTTTAGGTCAGGAGTGGAACCAAAATATCTGCATTTCTTACAAGTTCCCAGGTGATGTGGGTCTTACTCCCCAGAACTTAAAATTCAATGTCACTACTCTATTTTTTTTTTTTTTTTGGTTTTTTTTTGTTTTTTTTTCTGTTATCAGCAATTGAACTCACAACCTTGCACTTGCCAAGCAGGCACTGTGCCGCTGAGCTAAATTTCCAACCCCAAAGTCACTACTCTAGAAGGTACACCACAGTGAGATACAGAATTAAATAAAGTGAGGAAGTACTTATATTTCCTAAATGAACACAATTTAATAGGTTAGCATCATTGATACCTATACGAAGAAAAGGGCCACATAGGATGAACTGCAAGCACTATACCACTTGGACAGACAACACCAAATGGTATTTAAGACCAAAGATGCAAACTGCTCTGGGTAGAACCCAAGCTCTGCCACCTAATAACACCTATGGAGTCATGAGCAAAATACTGAACTTCTCTGTTTTAGTTTCCTCATCTATAAAACTGGGAAAACAGTAATACCTATCCTACAGGATTTTTATGAGAATTAACTGAGTAAAGCACTGAGAATAATGTTTAATTTGTGTTTTATATAAATAATTACAAATAAAGGCTTGTCTCCTGAATAAAGACTTACAGAACCTGTCTTTAGGTCTCTACCTATGCACAGCTGTTCTGAGAAGCTCTCTTCCCTGACCCCACCATCATTACCCATTTTTGTTGCTTATCTGCTCAGAACTTAATTTCTGGCCTATGTCCACATTAGAGAAACCTCTGGCAAACATTTCTCTCTAATAAATGCTTATATCATCATTAAAATTGTAATTACGCTTTTTTACTCTTCACTACAATTTCACCATCCACTTATTTTTAGCCTGTTTTATTAAGCATATCTTTGAAGGTTCTCCAAATTCTTTGTTGCAGTGAAGCAAAGTATGTATAAATCAATTATCCAATAAATTCAAAGTACTAATTTTTTTTATGTTTCAATACTAAAATTATTATGCGATGGAAGTAAACTGAAAGATATTATTAATATTCAATTATGAACTAAAAATGACTTTTGGTATTTTTATTGCCATCGACAAAACAATGAATTATAATATGCTAGTCATGTATTTACACCAATCTTACAGGAATGAATATTGCTTTAATTGTCTAACCTCAAACTAGGATTTCCAAGGGTTAAAAAGGAAAATGCAACTTGCCATGAATCAAATTGGGCTTGACTAGGATAATCCAAATTCCTAGACAAATACGTTGATTTGCAAGATCTATGTTAGAAGGGCAGACTATAAAGAAGGCCTGAAGGGATGACACACACAAGAAATCACTGAACTATAGAAAAATAGTTATTTCCCTAACTACTGGTAGTTGCATAATACTTCAAAATTAGTGATCTCAATAATTTCCCCGATCTGGATCTTTTCTAGTTTCACTTGCTCTTCCTTGAGGATAGCTACTAGAATGTAGGTGCTGTTCATCCCACTGAGTAAGGCCCAGGCTATCACCTCTGTCTTATTAATTATAAATTCCTATTAATGCTCAGATATTTTGACTTCTTATATACAATTGCATATGTCAATAATTGAGCACATTTTGTGTACCATTATTTAAACCAGACTCAAGAAACACAAAGAAAGGGGCAGGGGATTTAGCTCAGCGGCAAAGCGCCTGCCTGGCAAGCGCAAGGTCGTGAGTTCAGTTCCCGGTACAGGAGAAAAACCAAAAAAAAAGAAACACAAAGATGGACTTTATCCTTGACTTCAGATCTGCAACTAGAAGTATATAAAAAAAAATAATTTCAATATTACACAATAAGTGATAGAGTTATGCTCGTGCAGAATTCTATGCAAAGAGGACCTAATTTGAAATGTAGAGTTAAGAGAGACTTTAAACTGGCACCAATGTTCAGATCTTTTTCAGGAAAAAGAGACCAACATTTTAAAGACAGCAAGGTATGAAATAGCTTACTACACTCTGAGAAGTCAAAAGGACTTCAGTAAATTTTAAACTTCCGACAGGTGAAAGACTGACAGGTGAGACAACTGGAAAAGCTAAAAGAAGCTACATCACAAAGGACCCTGTACATGAGAATGTTTCAACCTAACCAATAGAAAATGTAGATTCATTACAGTATTTTCAGCATTTAAGTGATATGATCAGTTATCACTTTGGATGTTCCAAACATCTAACTATGGCAGAGAGGCAAAGTCTGGCCAGCATGAGAACACGGAATTCTTCACATATCAGTGAAGATCTCCACTAAGGTAGCAGCAAAAAGGGTATAAAAGAATAGCCTTGAAAGTTATATATGAGGTGCAAGTTGCAGGAATTCAGGACTTCTTCAATGAGAAAAATAAAGGAAAATAAGAAACACAGGAAAGTTGTAAATACATTTTACAGCTGGTGAAATGGACAGTGTTAACAAAGACCAAAATGGAGAAAGAGAGCCAAGGGAAAAACAGACGAGTGCTTCAACACAATGAGTTCACACTTGCACATGCTGACTTAGAGGTTCTGTATTCTTAAACATGCATTCTTACAGGACAGCTAACAGAAAAGGAGAGAAAGAGGCGAGAAGGAGGAACTAAGTTGGGTAAAGTAGCAAATATAAAATCATGGAAATCCTGAACACATGAGGAAACCTGCACTGATTTGAAAAGGCAAAGGAATTATCAGAAGTTCTTTACACAGCAACCCAACACAATAAAACATAGAAGGTTTAATCTAAAACCCTAAAAGAAAGAAAGGTAAGAGAATTGTCAGGAATACAGATGTAAAGTGATAAGATCTCAAATGAACCAAGGCATGGACCTGAGTGGGGAATAAGGACTGGGGGACAGAGGACTGGGTTCTACCCTCTCCAGCCTGAGGCTATCTAAGGCATTCTGTGATATGTATCTCCTGCCAACTCCAAGCCTTCAGTCATGGTCTCTACGTATTGTCAGCACAGATCTGTAACTAGACCCTGGCACTGCTCCTAAATTCCAGATACTGTGTATCTATCTGCTTACAAAACACGTCTATTTAAAAGTGTTACATACACCCAAACTAAACATGTCCCAGATCCAAAGATCCTTACTGCCCCAAGACAAAGATCAAGTCTGTTAGAATGAAGTAATAATTAGGACTTGGCACTTTTTCACTTTTCCAACTTCAATTCCTGTACCAGATTTCTATTGCCACTATAACAAATTATCATAAATGCAGTGGCCTAAAGAAGCACACATATGTTATCTTACAGTTCTGGAGGTCAGCGATTCAAAATGAGTCTCCTGAGTCTAAAATTAAGGGTTTAGCACAGCTCTGCTCCTTGTGAAGGCCCTAGGGGAAGATCCCATCCTTACTTTTCCCAGCTTCTGGAGGCTGCCTTCATTTCTTGGATCTTCTTGGCCACATGGCTTCAACTCCTACTTTTGTACTTTCATCTCCTTGTGTGAATGTAACTCTTCTTTTCCCTCCTTTTGCATATAAGGATATAATATGAGTCCACTTGTGTAATCCAGGATAATCTCCCCCTCTAAGGATCCTTAGCATAATTACTTCTGCCAAGTTCCTTTTACTATGTAATAAAACATATTCACAAGGTTTAAGGATTAGGATGTAGATTTATGGGTGGTATTATTGTATCTACCAAAACTCCCTCCCACCTCCTCCTCATGTATGCCTGCATCCTGGTGTATAAGCTGGAATCCTGATAGTTGTTTAAAGGTGAAGAAGAATTTTTCACCCCAGAATCAGATGTAGCTCCTCTTCCTGAAACAGTATGCTCTGTCCAGCTGTTAAGTAGTACACACCTAGTCAATGTGTACAATTTGACACACTAACACCTCCTCTTGGAAGCCACTGTTAAAAATGTTAAAGTAACACAGTCTTCTCATATACACTAAACTACTATACAATTCCTCTAGAATATCACCTCAATCATAATTCTTATTAACCTATGTGTCTTCCAAACGAGACTCTAATTTCTTTTGGGATGAAGATTGTCACAGTCATCACTGTATCTTAAGTAACTAATATACTTCCTTTCATACAATATGCAAAATTATATATTTGTTGGTTGCTAACTGAAAAGATAAAGATATGCTAAATATCTACTGGACTTCTAGAAAACTTATACTCTTTTATTTCATATGAACACCGATGACATCTCAGAAACCTACACTGAAGATTTAAATAGAACTGGAGGAGACTTTTAAAAGTTATTTCAAGGGGCTGGGGATTTAGCTCAGCGGCAAAAGTGCCTGCCTGGCAAGTGCAAGGTCGTGAGTTTGGTTCCTGGTACCGGAGAAAAACCAAAAACCAAAAAAAAAAAAAAGTTATTTCAAGAGAAAATTAAGAAAATTTTATTGACTATCTGAAAACCCAATACTGTGGATATTTAAAAAATGATTCTATGGCCTCCAACTGAAGTGATTCTAGGGTTTAAAACAAGAACAGAAGTTTATTGTTTAAAAGATGATGCAGCATTATTAGAAAGTATTGGGGAAATTATATCTCTTAACAACATCATTAAGAAACATCCCTAATGGTAAGACCATAAAACAATGAGTCCTATGGTTTGAACACGAGAGAGTTTTAGTACTAAGAATTGTAATAGAATCTATGGCCATACTGCCCAAGAAGCACCCGATCTCCTCTGATCTTGGAAGCTAAGCAGGGTCGGGCCTGGTAGGAATTGGATGGGAGAGATATATGAGGAAAAATACTGATCCTGGCTGCTTTTGATTTTATTTCCCATTAATTTAGCCACCAATGAAAATTCAAAGAGGTGTAGAAGATTATAATTTCTCTCTATGCATATCTGTTATGTTTGGATCTAGAATGCTCCCTTTGTCCCAAAGCAGCAGAAGGGGGACTTTCCAGGGAGTGCCTGAATTGTGGGAGCTCTGACCTCAACAACAGATTAATCTATTGATGGAATCACAATATATATAATTCACTGGTAAGTGGAGGAGATATCAGCAGAAGCAGGTGACTGGGGGTATATCCTAGATGGATAGATCTTGCTCTTATCCTCCCCCTCTTTCCAGGCTGTCATGAGGTCTGAAGCTTTCCTTCACCACACCCTTTTCCCATGATGTTTCTGCCATACCACAAAGCTAAAAGCAATAGAGCCTACTGACCATGAACTGCAAGCTCTGACATGGTGAGCCATTTCAGAAAGCAAACATTTCTTCCTTGAAGTTTTTTTCTAAATTACTTTGTCAGAGTGATAGAAAGCTGCCTAAAACAGTATCTCTGTTAAAATTATCTTTTGGGGGAAAGTTTTAATATATAACTTATTATATAAATGACAGAGGCAGACTATAAAGTCTCATTTTCTCTAAGGCTTCTACATACATATGAATGAGGCTTTCCAATTTAAAAAAAATCACTTGCAGATATCTTTTTAATGTCCTTGGTCTTTCTAACTTAAATCCTATTATTTCAATGTCATTAAAAATCTTAGCATGCATATTCAGTCTTTGTAAAACAGAATATGGGACAAGTCTTTTGTGGTACAATTAAATTGTTCCCTTCAAGGACTAAGTAGCAGAAGGTGAGCTAATTTAGTTAATATGATTAAAAAGATCAACAGTTCTTTTTATGTGAGCAACGTAGTTGAAGATAACAGCAGGTAATATAACAACCACTTTTAATTCCAATCATTTTGTTTTGAAACCCTGTATCACTTGTCTTGTTTTTTTGTATTGTTTTGCTTCTATGTTGTTATTATTTTGTTATTTTCTTATTCTCTTTAAAATAAAAAAATAAAATAAAAAAGTATTGTGAAAAGTAAAAGCAAGAGCACTCGTTCTTGTATATCATTTTTGATTTTGAAATAGGTCAATACAAGAAAGATTTTCACAGGTAAAAACTAGTAAATATTATATGATTGTTTCACCATTTTACTACCACAGAGAAATCTAAACAAGGCATCAAATAAGTTTTATGAAACCAATTACATACAGTTTGTGGTAGTCTGAAATACAGATAAGCTGAGTAGGACTGCACCAGCAGGGCAGAGATGGACTGCAAAGGTACAGCATCTGCCAAGTCCCAATGAAAACTTTGGGTTCTATTTCCAGGGTGTACACAAGCACAAGTACACACACAAACAAACACACGCACACTACACCAGGAATATTTTCTATCTGTATTTAAAAACATGTACGAAGTTCACTAAGAGCAACGTAACTTCATTGTGATGAAAAAGTGACTTCATTTTTAGGACTGGAGAATAAACTCCGAGCCAGGCACATGCTGGGCAAGTGCTCTACCATGAAGCTGCAGCCCCAGTCCCATACAATTTCTAATAAAAAGCATAAAAAAAAAATAATAACATGGAAAATGAATTATTATACAAATGGAATTGAGTTAAATAGATCATGTTTCCAAAGGGATCTCATTCATAAACCACTTTTGAAAGCTTTAATGTTCTACTTTGGAACCTTCAAAAGCTAAAACTTCTACATTATGCTATGAACAAAATAGTAACTCCTTTTGTTTATATTTTTCCAATATATCAAGTACTTAGGAAATGCCTACATGTTTTTTTTCTTCTTTTTGGTTTTTTTCCAGTACCAGGAATCGAACTCACAACCTTGAGCTTGCCAGGCAGGCACTGTGCCACTGAGCTAAATCCCCAGCCCCTGCCTACATGTTTTTGAAAACAATATCAACTGTTTACTAACTGCTATATGTTAGACGCTGTCAGATGCAAATGAATACAGATGACTTTGTTGCTCTTAAATAGCTTATTGCCTGATAGGATTGTCAGACACATGAAACTCACAAGAACACAAGATAAAGTAAATGTTATAACTACTGTAGAGCTCCACGTGAACTGAGAGGAGAACATTTCTACAGAGTGCTGTATGACTCTGTACATCAGATAAGTGGGCTTCCAATGAAAATGGAACCCACATCACCATCAGAGGTTTTCTACCTCCCAGACTGTCTTAGTTACTTTCTCACTGCTGAGAAACAATGCCTAACACCCACAAGTTGAAGGAGAAAATGTTTACACAGTTTGTAGAGGTTTCAGTCCATAAACTGGCTGGCTCCAAGGTAGAACGGCATAGCAGAAGGGCACGGCAGACAAGAAACACCTCATGGAAAGGCAGGCAGGAAGGAGCAAGGCCTCCTTCTTCTTGCACTTTTTATTTCATCTAGGATATGAATCCAGTGGTTGGTGGGTTTTCCCCTCAGGATGGGTCTTTTTTCTTCAGTAAATCCATTACACACACCCAAAACTATACTAAACCGATCAGTGAACTGATCCAGTCCTCATATCCATGATCCAGCATCACATACCTACGATCCAGCCACTACCAAAAGCCCACCTCTGAGCACATGAGATTTTGAGGGGACATTCAGACATAAGCTGTCACAGATTTTGTTTAGCTGTACTTTGTAGGGGCAGAGGGAAGAGAATGTACTAAGCAAGAGAGGATACATGACTGGAGACCAGTTTAGGATGGAGGCAGGAAAGGTACCCTCTTCTCTCTGTCACACTCCTACTTCTTATCAACTCACCCTATGCACTCTCTACCATCTCCTATGTACTCCTCTTCTACTGACCACTTCTCTCGTGACTGAAGGACAGAACTACTAATATTAATACACATGCATACCCATATTTATAGTAGTATAACTCACAATAGCTAAATCTTCCAAATGGCCTATATGTCCATCAACAGACAAATGGATAAAAAAAAAGGTGTATAAATATACAATAATGCTAGGCGATAAAGAAGGATAAATGAGTAATTTGTAGGAAAATAGATTCACTGTGAGACCATAATGTAAATGAAAGAAATCAGACACAGAAGGTTAAATATTACATATTCTCTTATATAAGAAATCTGAAGTATAATTAATTTAATGAGCAAAATTAAAGACAGAAAGAACAGGAAGGTACACCTTATACAGATGGGGGGGGGTCTAGGATGGAGAGAAAGAAGAGAGGCCAGAAAAAGGAAAAATGTACTAATATGTACTAATTCCCCACGATGAATGTATTCATTATGTATCACAACATGTACTAATAAGAGGAATTTTTTAAATGGAAAAATTAACATTTTGTATCAGAATCCCTATGTTCTTTTCTTGGTGGATACTTTTCTTCTTTGTACATCTCTCTATCCTAATATATGACACTCTGTAACTTTTGGAATATCAGATATATTCTGAATGGCTAAGTACAAGATTTAAAAAAGAACACATTATAAAAAGATGCTCACCTTCCAGGAAACTAACTTAGAACCTACCATTTACAAGATAAAATGATCAGAAAGAACATGGGTTTTTTTCCCAAAAGAGCAAAGTATGAATAATAAAAAATACTTTAACAATAATTCACTTCATTTGATCTTCCAACAATATTGCTAAATATTAAACTGTTCCAATAAAATTAAGACAATGTATGTGTCACATATGTGATCCTTTGTTATGTAAACTTTTTAATATGCTAACTTACTAATAATGGTATATACTAACATTAATATTTTGCTCATAAATCTACAGTCCTTGAGTTTTACTATTCTGTTCAGCAAAAATTGAACACAGAAAAACGCTGATGCAGAATATTCTATACTAAGCTATATTTTAATATTATACTCTTTGCTATTATTAAAAGGTGCTAAAAGTACAACCTATGAAACTGTTCCTCAACTTTTACAGATACATTGTTGAGGACATTGTAATTTAAAATCCCAGAAATTTTCTTTAAAACTTACTGGCAGTAAAAGTTTGCTTCAAACAAATTAAAATCGTTCTTCCTTTCTAATCATAAAATTAATTAACTGTCTCTATAACAATTTTCAAGTTCACAGATAAATTTCAAGCTCAATGCCAAATGTGTATAGATCTTTAAGAGATTGCACTTTGTATTTTCTCAACCGTTCTTAAATTTCCATCATTACTTATTTTTTTCATGGCACTAATACTGTGATATTATTTTAACATCATTGTAATATAATTTGGTTATAGTCTATACAGGTTCATTGTGAAACAAGGCAAAGTGAAAATTAATTTTTTCTGTTTTCTAAATGAGCTGATCAATTCCTTAAATTCAGAAAGCAATTAAAATAATCACCAGCATTCAGTAGTTAGTGAGTTCGGTGATTTCACCATTACACGTGGGATGTGCCTGGCCAACGTGCAATCTTTGCTTGTCCAACCTTCAGTAGAATGGCATTTTCCATCCTAACCCTAAATCCTAATCATGGTAGTCAAGCTCTCTAAAATCTGTGTTTTGCCTGAACTTTTCAGGTTATTCACCTTTCTAAATGATGTGCTTCTGTCAAATCAATCTTGTGTTCCTAAAAACAGGTTTTGGAACACCCCACATTTTAGGATTTATCAAGTGATTCCCCTACTCATATTCCTCTATGAAGGATCCACTGGAGCTTTGTTCCTCTTCTGAATCATACATCATATATTGCTATTTTTAAAATTAGCTTTTATTAATTTTCAAAAACCTGCTATGTCAAATCAGAGTGCACAAAATCAACTTATTGGATGTAGACATCTTAAAAAATAAAATGTATCACACAAGGAAAGCATAAAACATTGTTTTGTGAGATGTTATACTTCTACACACATACACATCAATACTAATAAATTACTGTGTCCTGCATGTCAGTATAAAGTGCAACTTCTTCCTACACATTGGGAGGTACACAGTTTTTAAGATACTGCTTTAAAAAGTGTTCTACTAAACATTATCATATTACTGACATGACATGTTCAACACAATTTCATTGAAAACTACACTTAAGCTACCAAAACTAATCCACTAATTTCTCCTACCACAAATAATCTCACCTATTCCCCTTCTTTCTTCTGTTTTCAATTGTGGGTTTTATTTTTTTCCTAATTTTTCAGTTGGATACTTAATCCATTTATTTCACTCTTTTTTGTTTTATTGGTGTAAATATTTAAGACTGAATTTTTCTCCAAGTGCTGTTCTGTTTATAGCACTTAAAATATTACATAGCACCTTATTTTCCCCACCTATTTAGCACATCTATGGATGCAAGCAAAGAATACACCCTTAGAACTTTAGGAAGAATTCCTCACATTCAATAGGTATTTTAGCTGGAGCTTTATGAGATTTATTGCAGCTTGGTCCTCTGATCCTGTTTATCTCTCTCTCTCTCTTTCTCTCTCTCTCTCCCCTCTCTCTCTCTCCCCTCTCTCTCCTCTCTCTC
Source organism: Chinchilla lanigera (assembly GCF_000276665.1). NCBI lineage: Eukaryota > Metazoa > Chordata > Mammalia > Rodentia > Chinchillidae > Chinchilla > Chinchilla lanigera. The sequence continues at coordinate 5,813,857 of NW_004955418.1, forward strand.
TCCCCCTCTCCCTCTCCCTCTCTTTAAATTAACTTTATTTTTAAATGATGCATAAAAGACATACAAATTCTGCAATGACATAGCATGGTTTTAATACATGTGTACATTGTATGATGCTTAAATCAGGTCAAATATATCTATCTCCTCAAACATTTACCATTGACGAAAACTTTGAAAATATTTTTATAGCTTTTTGAAATATATCGTACATTATTCTTATGTATAGTCATCCCACTATGGAATAGCACCCCAGAATTTCTAATCCCTAACTACCTGAAATTTAACACCCATCTATCTGTCAACCTTTCCCCATTCTTTTTTCCCTTCCACTCTCCACAGGCTCTGGCAGCTACCATTCTACTTTCAGTTTCCATGAAATCAACTTTGTTTAGCTTCCACATATGAATGAGATCCTATGGTATTCGCCCTTCTGTATCTGGATCATTTCAGTTAATATAATAATCTCCAGTTCTACCCACGTTCTGATGGCTCACTAGTTTTTCACTGTGTATATGTACCACATTTTCTTGAATCATTCAATTGATGGACACAGTTTGTTTACATTTCTTGGCAATTCTGAACAATGCTGCAATATAAAACTGGGAATGCAGATGTCTTTTCAATAAACTTATTCCATTTCTTTTGGCTATAGGCGCACTAGTAAGATTTATGCCTTATATTGTAGTTCCATTTCTAATTTTTTGAAAAACATCCACACTGTTTTCCATACTGGTTATACTGATTTTCATTTTTACCAACAGTGTGCTTTTTCTATATGACTTTTGCATAATCTAAGGGGCTTTTGAATACCTTAACATGTACTGTAATATATATGGCTTCTACTTTCATGAAAAATTCACAGGCATTTTAAAATGTTTAAATTGCTTGATCTCTGGTATTCAACAGGAAACAAGATGGGGAAAAAGTGAATGTGACTGTGTTCATATAAATATTCTTCTTATACATGTTTCTTTATGATTCAACCTACTTTCCAGAGAGCATGCATATGGAAGGCATAATAAATATCTCAAAAGATGATAGGATACACATCAGGCAGTATTTGTGCCATAAATATCAAATCATGCCTTTCAGCATGCATTAAAAATTCCAATTACTTACTCTTTTAAACTAATAGTTTGCCTCACAGATATCCCTCAAATATTAATAGGGTAGGTAAAAATTGTACAGAACTTACTGCTGAAAAACCTGGTTCTTCAAACCAAAAATATCACGATATTTAAAGAAAGTTCGAGGTAGTCTTAAGGATATAACACTACTGAGGAAATCAGTTACTGAAAATTAGCAGTCTCCAAGCCCATATTTCATTCTTTGAGATCAACACTTTTTCTCAAAATATCTTCTGGTAAAGGATTAGGCTTTTGATTTTGTTTATATAGTGCTGGCAATAGAACTCAGGGTCTCATACAGTCTATGCAAGATTCTATCCCTGACTAATTTTGAGCCCAAGGATAGATTTATTTTAAAAAGTGAAAAATCAACCTATATGTTATATGGTCTATGATGACATTCTTTTTTCCTTTCATATATATAATGGTTCAAACCTAAATTCAAGTTTAATTTGACTTCCCAGACTATTTTAAGTGCAGGGGTAAACATTATTCTACATTCCACTTCACACAAAATGCTATCATTTCTATAAGAGTTTCTTGGTAATGAGACTGTGAATGGCAAATTCAGTGCTACAACCTGGTGTGACAATATTGGAGTATAGCAAAAAATCATTTTAAATTATTGATGTTACTGAGATAGCTTAGGTTGTGATTTATGCTAGCTGGGGTTGTAATAAAGATGATAAATAGAATAAAATCAGTTTCAAATAAAAACACTGAAATTTACCAAAAAAGTGATTTAGGACACATTATAATCTCTGCATTTCCTCACCTAACAATGGGGATATTAATGATCACAGCTGTTGAAAAGATGTAATAAAATAAGAGATAAAAGGTTCTCAGCAGACTAAGCATCCATATTTTTTATTTCATGATTTTAAATATTCCAAATTTGTCTTCTGTTCTGATTTCACTGTCCTATGAAAAAAGTGTTTACACAACAAAGTATATGACATTGTACGGTTCCTCACACCGACACAATTTTTCTTCACGTTATGAATGTTAGAAAATGATACACAGGGTCATCGTATGCCACAATAGGAAGCTAACTTGCCTCACATGATGTGGCTGATAGAGGTAAAAAGTGGGATTTAAAATTGGTTTCTCTTCTTCCAAATCCAAGGCCCACATCGAGAGTTAAGCATATTCCAGGTGAATTTCCTCATGAGAAGACTGGTAGTTTTTTGTGTTCTTCCTTTCTTAATAGACCTAATTAACTGATCTAAAAGAATCAATTAAACAGAATAGTGGGTACTCTAGTTCAAAACTTTTTCTCAAAACTCTGGGTTTTCACAAGTATAAATCTAATATGACAAGATATTTAATTATCTCATTTTCAAAAGCTGAAAGAAAGGATTACTCTTCTCTTTTTCACATTTTAGACATACAGCACTTTTAAAACTTCCCATACAAATGATGGCTTAAGAGGATTAATTGCAAAAGTACAACTAGCTAGATGCCTCCAAAAATATTACTGGAAAAAAAGGTCTTAGAAATTAAAAACATAGCATTTACTGTAACTTAACTGGATGGCTATCTTACCAATAAACCTTTCCTGAAATTCACTATCACTGTTAAATATAAATCTTCTGTACTGAGGATATAGCTCAGTGGCACAAGTGCCTGCCTAGCAAGCACAAGGTCTTGAGTTCAATTTCCAGTACCAAAAAGAAAAAAAGTTAAGTATAAATCTTTTCTTAAGAGACACACTATGAAAACTTGTAAAATTTAATGATGTTTCTACACAAAAAAAGTAAATTTGCTAAATTATATGAGGAACTTTTAAAGACAATATATATTTACATATTGTTAATCCAAATTGTGTTTAACTCTCATCACTCTCTCGTGATCATGGTTTCTAGCATACCAGTCTCTGTGCTTCCCCAGTTCCACCAGGGAACACTCTTTCCCAGACACTCATGGAGGAGAGCCAGCCAGCAAACACGTCTGTGGCTCTACTACTTCTTTACAGCTGGTATATGCTCTGATAGGTCAGTATCCATCCTGTACTAACTGTTAAGAGTTTAATATTGTCCTTGCATATCACAACAGACAACTCGAAGAGGGAGTTCAAAAGTCCTAGTGCTTCCCCAATGAATTCAATATTTCAACACACATTTACTGAATATATCTACTCTGGTCCAGCACTCCTATAGGTACTAAAGATACTGCTGCACTAGCTGGCCAGTGTATTCCTGTCTTAAGAAGCTTGTATTTCACTTGGAGGAAATAAACAATTAAAATGTATCATATGATATAATCACAGATAAATATAGCCATCATAAAGAGAAATTACACAAAGTAAGGACAGTCTGTGCTATTTTAGACATGCAGTCAGAGAGGAACTCTCTGATAAACTAATACCTGAGCAGAAGCTGAATTAAACAAAAGTTTCCACCTTCCATATCTTTGCACAGAATTTGGTAGGCAGTGTAGGAAACATCAGTCAGTGGAAAGTGACAACTACATGGCTTGGTCACCTTCTTAGCATTATTACCCTGTGGAAAATGTCCAGTTTCCTCTACCTTTGAGTGAATAATCATAAGGATATGCAGAAAAGCAAACAACTACTTTGATTATTATAGGCGTTATGATAATAAACATATTTTTTATAGTTAGAGAAAAAATAAATGGGAAGAGAAATAAATGGGAAAAAATATCCTAAGAACCTTCTTTATGTAGGCTAAAAATAAAGTCTAGCATGAAATGAAAATTAGATATTTTATAGCACCTTATATGGTCAAAGACATAAACTTCTTACACAAATTAAATCAAGAAATAGATTCAGTAATACAAGTACAAGTACATTTTCAAAGGAAGATATATGACAGATAACAGCACCATAACAAAATCCATATCAATTTGTTCTTCACTCATAATAGAAAATTAGCTAACTTTTACAACCTCTGTATTGTGATTACCTTTTAAGAGTAATGTGATTCATTAAATGAAGTGCATAACAATATTTATATCAAATTGAGAAGATGATTTGCATATTTCAAATACCAGTACTTTAGATCAGATTAATAGTCAGATAGATAAGCTTTAAGTTCCTACCTCATAAAACCATTATATATAGCCCTTTAATCTTCTATAGCTTCCAGCATACATTTATTTTCATAGCTACTGCCATAAAAGAACAAGATAATCAACTCCAGTGTTGGAAGTTGGAGAGGAAGATAATAATTGACTATGTTATAGTCCAGACAATCAAATAAATTATCTAGGTTCATTTCATGGATAATTTTAGATTGTGAGGGCTACAGTTTTATTTGACATTACACATCCCTAATCATGTCCAGATCAGCATGGTATTTCTATTAGGGTTTTGGTGTGTCCATTCAGACTTGGCTAAGTTTAGAGACAGCACAAATATTTGGCTGGCTTGTAAAAGGGGCATCATTATCTCTGAAAACCTAGATGTATAGCATGTTACTCTAATGTAGATAAAAGTATCTTCCTTCACTGAATTTGATTCACACAAGAATATACTGGAATTAAGGATTATAATTTCAAATGTTCAATTAAGTATACGAAACTCTTGTCATTTAAAAAGGGAGACAACAGTGATGAAGGAGATGTGAAAAGTGACCCCTAGGTTTACTGTTTTTGAGAAGCTAGGAATCTCGTGAGACAAATTTTGGCATAAACTCAGGTAAAGAACTCAATTTGATGAAAAAGTAGAAAAAATTACGAGTTTTGGGAAACATAAATCTGACTTAGAAATACACATTTGCAAGTTTTAGTTTACTAAGTAGTAAAAGTAGAAGACATGAGAATCACTTTGAGTAAAAAAGGGAAAGGATGTTAGAATTCTACAAAACAACACTGCTTATTCATAGATAAAAGAAGAAATATTAGGAGATTATTTTTACTAGAGATAAAAGAGTGACAACCACTTTAGAATAGAAAATTTTGTGTAATTTTATTATTCAAGTAGAAAAATAAATGGAAAAATCTTAAAAGAATGAAGCAATTTCAAAACATAACAGATAATACAAGAAGGCCATTTCCTTAGCTACAGAATTGAAATGTTGAGCAACTGCCTGTCAAAATCTTCTGGGAGAGCATATTAAGGTTTAGCCCCTGAATGAAGACTTATATACCAATAAGGACATTCATTTCTAGAGTCACACAGGCAAACAATAATTTCTTAAAATTTCAATTAGCTGAATCTAGGTTATATGCCAGCATTCTTAAGACTAACACTTCAAATTAAAAGACATTTCTGGATCTATAAACATCAAATCAATAAGTATCACCTATCACATTTTATGCTTTATGTCTGCACTGTTCTTTAAATTAAGACAGCTCTCAAAGGAAAAACCCCTAGCCCCAGACCAATTCCTCAAGCAGTGAAAACGTTCAGATGCTAAAGCAACTCCAGTGTTGCACTTTGCCTTAGACCCCACAGGTTTTGTCTTAAAAACACACCATTTTCTCATACCCATACCTTACCCCATAAATAAATCATATGAAAATATAATGTATTCTGCGATAGATTTTGGAAGTAAAAATGCCTTTAGAACCATCTCTCATCCAGATACCTGGCTCCACATAGAGATGTTATGATTTACTCCATTTGAGAAAAGTAATATAGTTTCTAAAGTTCCAATATCCTATAATACACTGGAAATTGCACATTCCAAAAATTAAAATTATACTTAACTCCTAATTGGTGGACATCTTTTACTTCTACATTTTAGAGTCTTTTATATCAGGAATCTTTCTAAGTATTGATATTAGAAAGTAAAGAAAGGCTTCAAATCTTTTAAGAAGCATGGGAAACAAAGACAAAAATCAGATTGTTCATATCCTAGTAAACACTGAATAGGAAGGCAATCTTAATAAAATTAAGAATACATACTTCATCTGTATTGGTAGTAGCAGCATTTGCAAAATCTTTTCATTTCTGAATTTCTAGCACATGATCTAAGAACTGTATTTACAGGGGGGAATATTAATTCAAAACAAAGAAACAAAAATGTATACATAATATGCACCTACCTTCGGAATAGGATTCAGGAGAACTACACCTGATTTCTTGGTGATGACTTCTTTTGTTGCATAGTGATGATCTATAAGTTGAGGGATGCTGGAAAATCCAGTGCCCTCAAATCGATACAGATTCTGAAAAGATAAAAACAAAGTAAAATAAATATGGAGACATTGCTTCAGAAAGACTACATTCATCATGAAGTAAACTGTACTTAGTGAAAACTATCATTGCACAACAATATGAATATACTCAACACTACTGAACTATACACTTAAAAATCACTAAGGTTAGGTCAGGCATAGTTGTGCACACCTGTAATCTCAGCATTTGGAAGGCTGAGGCAAGAGGGTTGCTATGAGTTTGAGGCCCGCCGGGGCTACAAAGTGAGTTCAAGGCCAGCCTAAACTGCACAGTGAAACCCTGTCTCAAAAAGGCAAAAAAAAAAAAAAAAGGCTAAGGAGGAAAAAATGAAAATATATAGAAATATAAGTACTAAAATCTACCTTTTGGCAAAAAAATAGATAAAGAGTAAACCTAATTCAAACTGTTACGAGAGTAAAAAGTAAAACTAACATAACTGAAAGGCCTTTAGTTAAAATGAGAAGAATGAAGAAAACAAAGCACGAGACACACTCAGGGAAGAACTGTGTTTACATATAACTACATAGACTATATGTTCCCTTAGACAAAACTTTCAACTTCAACAATAATTTTACAAGTGTGAATTATAACTAATATAATATTTGAATACTTCTGTCATTTATTTCCTATACATTAATATTAGTTGCTTTTATATACTGGGATTTTCATCAGTATTTATTACAAAGAAAATTCCCTCATATACTTTTGATAAAGAAATAAAATAAAATAAATAAAGTGATAAAATTTTAAATACATGCTCAAATCTTAGCATTTTTTATATCACCAGGTAAGCAGCATTCCCCAAATGCTGCCAAGACCCCTCTCCTCTGTCTTCATATTTAAATATGCTGGTGGGTAGGTTATCACATAGATGAACTGACAGCAGTAAATAAAGCAAATAAAAAATATCTCCTGGCAGAACTTTTCAATGCAAGAAGCACTGCAATGCAATGTAATAAAAGTTTCCAACTGATTATTCACAAAGATTTCATCTGCACATACACAGGATATACGTGGGTACAGATATGGGTATGTATCATTTTAAGAAAATTTTAAAATAGAACTTTCTTATTTTATAGGACTAGACAGTAGACTAGGCACCCAGGAAGAATAGAACAGGGTAGGAAGAAGAGACGGTGGAAACTAGGACACCGGCTAACAGATACCAAAATACCTTTACCTAGGCAGAAAGAGTTCCAGTGTTCTCTAGCACAGTCTACCACAGTTTATTATAAATTTTATAAAGAACTAGAAGAAAGGAAATGGAAGGCTACACATACACACACACACACACACACACACACACAAATGTTTAAGGAGATGGAAAGGCTAATTACACTGATCTAATCGCTTTATATTGAATACACATACTGAATTATACTGTACCATTATGTTGTGTCAACTAAAAATTTTGTAAACTTGGAACTTTCAAACTTGTCCATATTTGGATACAACCTGCACTAACCAGAAGATTGTTTTCCAAGTGAACAGTTAAAGACTGACAGCTCTATTTTCACAATATAAAAAAAAAAGCCTGTTTACCAGAGTTTACCTATTATACAACTTTTTAGATAAATATTTCTTTTTTATCATTTGAGGAACAAAGATGCATTACAAAGCTGGAGTCTAAGATGCAGTAAGGAGACTGTGCTTACTTTACCATTTAAGGATATACAAGGCAACGTTAATTATATATAGTTACAGACAATTCAGGATAGTTGTTAATAAACTGTCTACAGAACTTTCTACTAAGTCTCTGGACCAGCTGTGATACATTAGCTCTGATGTTTAAGAATATTTCACATGGAAGATATTAACATATTTCTAAGCAAGATCTCTCACAATCTCAGCTTATTCATTAGTGAAACAGAGATGATCTTTGGGTCTCCTCACAAATGAGGATTGACTATGTATTAATTTGCAAATTATTTTTCCAGAGATATGGTACATAACACACTCTCAATTACCACATGAGCAATAACCCCTTCAAAACTATGCCAAATCAGGATATACAAAAAGAAGCACTTGCAAAGAACACAAGTATAAGTTACATTTTCTCAAAAACTAATAATTATCTGTGAATAGCTTACTTATCCTGGAAGGCTTTCTTATATGAAACTAATTTAAAAATGAAGACACATAAAAGATATATAGAAGTATAACGTGTAATGAGTAATAAAAACAACCACAATAATATTTTAGTCAAATATTCTGCTCTTCCTTTGTCTTCCCTTCAGTCTAATAGCAGTTACATCACCATTCATGAATATATTTAAGAAATATGATCACAAAAACAGTGAATGCTGCTGGGGAGTCCATCGAACCAAGGCAGGCCCATAAAAACATACAGTGTGTCCTTATCCGCCTTATTCACCAAAGCTGGCACTGTGCAACTTCTGACTCTTCCCCAAAGTCAAAATGATCATAGAAGGTAAATGTTTTGAATCAGCTCAGGACACCAAGGCAATCACGATGGCACAACTAAACACTCAGGAAAAAGGACTTGCAGAACTGTTTGAGAAAATGGCGAGATGTGTGGAATAAGTGTGCTTAAGGGAGGGAAAGTATTTTGAGGGGATATTAATAGCAATGTGTCTTTTACTATAGTAAAAATTTTTAGATATTCACTGTATTTTTAGATCACACACTGCTATTTACTCCCTTCTCAGAATCTGCTGTTTTGCCGCTTAACTTTATTTTTCAGAAGCTATAAATTATAGCTTCCTTACTGCCTTCCAGTCTTGTATCAACTTTAACTTTTCAGTGAGATTTATTATGGCCACCCAACAACACAATACTCAATATCCATCTTCTCATTCCAGCTAAATTTTTTACCTTTTTACTTCACTGACTCTTCTCTTTAGAATGTATCACTATCAACATATACACTTTATTTATTTACCTCTGTCACCATTTATCTTGCTTAACTTTGCTCATTGTCTTCTCCCCCTACCATGCCAGAATGTAGGCTCCCTAGGTGATCAATTTATTCATTTGCTTTGTTCAGCAAAGTATCCCCACGGTCCAGAATTTTGTGTGGCGCATATTCCCTGGATCAATACATATATATATGAATGAATGAAACACAGTACATAAAATGTGGCTGGGAACTTAGATAGGATAATTAGAAATAGACACTCATCCTGTCAAGATACTGACTGACAATATTTAATAAACAGCAAATGAATGAGATGAAGTTCACACTCAGCGAAATTTCAAATTGGCCTCTGGTGTCATGCCCTATGTAAAACTCTAAATCACCTCCACTACTGCAGAACTACTGAATAAAGTACTGGGGGTTTTCAGTTTCCCTTTCTTACTGTAAGAACATACCTAATTTTGAATTTAATTACTTTTAAACAATCCCTCTGACCAGTGAAGTTCTGAGAGTCCTAACACCATCCAAAACTGAGTAACTCATTTTCTTAAAGATGGAGATACAGTAATGAACCTAAAAAGGCTATAAAGCTGATCTAAGCAACTGAAAGATTAAGAATAGAACATCCTCCCAGACTATTAAGGACTTGCTTCTTTACATACAAAAAGTCCCAAATTTTACATTTGACCTTGCACAGATTTCTGTAAACTTCTTCTACCTCAGCTGATCTGAAAGCAGGAGTGACATATAAATGATTTTTTAAGTGTTCTATATCGCTTTAAGGATAATAGAAAGTAGCTGGGCCAGAACAGTGCCCTAGGTCTGTGGATCCAGTTTCATCTCTAGTTTATCTAAGACTCTCTACATTGAAGTGACAATATTGTCCTCAGCCTGCCGTGAAGCAGAGCATGTCTGGCATAGCAGCCCAACTTTTACAACCTAATCTTGAGTTCAGGAAATACATGCACAGGAGTAAGAGACATCTTTATATCAAACTGTATATAAATGAAGTATTTTTTCTTAAAAGAAGAATAGAAAGAACCTAGCCTTTTTTTTTTTTTTTTTTTTTTTTTATGAAACAAGTTCCATGTCATCCAGGCTGGTGTGGAACTCCTAGGCTCAAGCAAGCCTCCTACTCAGTATCTTCAGACTAACTTTAAAATTACAGACTAACTTTTAATTAAGAGACTTCTCTTATAAATGCAGGTTGACACAAAAAGTTATAAATTTCCACAAATTTCTACACAGATCATTTTGTTGATTGTATTACATTTTAAAGTCTCATGTAATATATCATTAAATAAAAAATATAAATACATAATACATATAACACAATTTTTAGAAAATAGATATTGCATAGATCCATATGATTAGAACATATCAAAAAATCTGAAAGACTTATACTGCACCCTTCAAGAGACTTTGTTATGAATCATAGACCCCACAATACATAATTTTGAATTTTTGCCAAAAGCATGTATTACTTTGTTTTCAAAACATTTACTATATCCAGAACTGGTTTCTAAGTTATTCCTGCATTACTTACAAATCAGTCATGCAAAGAGTTTGAAAACATAAAAGTCAGAATCAGATTTTATAGCTATGCACATTTCCAGAGAAACTATGTGAGGAAGCACCAGACAAAACAGAATAAGTACACAAAATAAGAAGAGGATTCAATGAATACATAAGTTGAAATAATATGCCTGAGCAGAGCTCCTGGAAAAAAAAATTAATAGCCATAGTTCAGGATAATAAGCAGGCTTAAGAAAAAAATAAAAGAAGAAAAATGAAAAAAAAGAGAAAACTCATTTCCGAAAAGGTCTGAACTAATATATTTTAAAAGTGCTTTAGCCTTTTAAAATAAAACACTCCTTTTTTGGTAAATATATAAAATTAAAAATAAAACACAAATACAAATGGAATGTTGATAAGTATTAATAAATTCTAAATAACTAAATCAGTACACAAGAAGGAGTATAGGTTGTTTGGAGAATCACATCAGTAAGAGTTTGATATGGTTTGTCTAGTTTACTTTTATTGATTCTTCAGACTTAAGTGACTCAGGCTTAACTGCCGTAAGCTTCTCTGTTAAAAGATTTATTAATAACTGTATTTTTCCTTTACACAATTACTACAATTTACAATTATATGAAGTATGTGTGATTTATGAATGATTGAGAGCCTCCTCCATGAACTACAATCATCCCTGGGCCGTAAATAGTACTCACTCAATTAGCAATTCCTGAAAAATAATATTAATATGTTTTGGGGATGGCTTTGTTTTATTGTTAAGAAGGAAATATTCAAAGTCTCAAATTGTATGCCAAGGGTATAAAGAATTATGCAACAGTTTCATTTTGACTTTAGGTAGTTATTGAATTCCCTTCAGTAATGAATGGCTAGTTATAGAATGGAATAAAGTAATTCTAAGTACAAAAAGATACAGGCCACAAACTTGGAATGAATTTTCATGTAAAAATATGCTGGGAGACAGAGTTTTGCAAGTGGGAAGAGGACCAAGAGCTGGAAGGAGAGAAAAGGAAGGGGAAATGGGAAAGAAGAATTAAGACAATATGCGTGCCAACTCCCCATGATGAATGCAATCATGGCACACTACAAACGTGCACTAATAAAAATAGTATTTTTTAAAAGTGTTGGGATTTTTCTTTTCGGTGGTCATACTGTAGAGCTAGGGATTGAACCCAGTACCATCACAGCTACATTCCTAACCCCTCTTTTTTATCTTACTTTAAATTTTCAGACAAGGTATTGTTAAATTGCTAAATTACCCAGGTGGGGCTTGAACTTGCAATCCTCCTACCTGAAGCTCTCACAGTGTTGGGACTGCAGGTGAGCATCACCACACCCAGCCCATTAAAAAAAAGTTAGTCAGATGTATAGTTGTGGCTTCACACTGCATGATAAACTGCCTGGCTACCTGTAGTGAAATAATGTAATGATGGTTTGCCAAGTTTGTTTGTATGTCTGAAGACTTTATTTTTGGAGTCTTAATGTTGGGCTGGACCTAAGTCCATGTAAACCATGTGATGACTGTATTATTGCTAGATGCTGACAAAAGAAAAATAAATCTTTTGCTTCTTTTGTATAATTTTTCTTTTTATACTTATGCTAATAGTTTGCAAATGAAGGTAGAGTTGGCATGCTTTTTGATGATACTGTTTTAGCTAGAATAGACTTTTTATAGAATATAACATGCTAAATCACTATAAAACTTGTCCTAAGAAAGGTGTAAACATTTTGTTAATGAAATACTATATTTGCAAATATTAGAGTTATAATAACTCCCTTAAGGCCAACAGAATGAATTTACGGGGTACTTCAAAGAGCGTAGAGTTATGGCAACAAAATAAAGTAAATCTATCTGCTGTATTTGTAGACTAAATCATCACTTCAAAATGAACAGAACACATGACAGATAACCAACAAGCATCTACTGAATAAACTGCTGACTTAATAGACTGAGCTACATAATTTCTTATGATTTATTTTTTGATTGCCGCATAATCCTCATACATTATGAGTTGTAATGTGATGCTTTGGTTCATGAATAAATACATTGGGTAGTAATCAACTCAGAGTAATTAGCAGACCCACTGACTTAAGCTTTATTTTTTCTAATAGTGCATATATTAAAATTTCTCTTTCCTAAATACTTTGAAATATATAATTCATTACTGTTAATTATATTCACGCTTCTGTGCAAAGAATATCAAAACTATTCCCTCCAATCAAAAAATAACATTGTAGCCACTGATGCACCTCTCCTCCTCTTCCCTATTATCCCTGGCCTCTAGGAACCAGTATTTTCCTCTCAACTTCTACGACATCAACTTCCTTTAGATTCCACTGAAGACTAAGATCAGTACTTGAGTTTCTATGTCTGATTTATTTCACTCAATGTAATGTCTTTCAGCTAACCCAGGTTGTCAGAAATGGCAGGACTTCCCGCTTTGCTGCAGTTCAATAGTTCTCCATAGTTTACACACACACTTGCTTTACTCATGCACCCGAGAATGGACATCATGTGATGGCAATTAGGAACAGTGCAGCAATAAACATGGAAATGCAGGTGTCTTTTTCAGCACAGTGATTTCATCTCCTTGGTTGTACACACAGCACTCGGACTGCTGGATCATACAGTGCTTCTATTTTTCATATTCAATGAAGCTCTATATTCTTCTCTGTAATAGCTGTACCAATTTATATTCCCTCCAGCAGTTTTAAGTATTCCTTTTTCTCTATTTCTTCATCAACACTTATGTGTTGTCTTCTTGATAATTGTTCTCACTAGGGTGAGGTGGTACCTCATTCTGGCTTTGATTTGCAGGTCTTTGATTAGCAAGGTTGAGTATTTTTTTCATACCTATAATATATATATAATATTTTGCAAATATTTGCTCAGATTCATTAGGTTGTCTATTTGCTCTATGGGCTTTTCTTTTTCTGATCAGAGCTCTGATCTCACATTTGTTTTTGTTTCCTGTACCTTTTAAGTCATATCCAAAACCCAACTATAGGTCTCTATCTTGAAGAATTTCTCCTGCTTCCTTTTAGTAGTTTTATCATTTCAGGCCTTAAATCTTGTTGATATTTGTAGCTAGTGAGAGACAGGAGTCTAGTTTCAATTCTTCTGAATGTGGATATCCAATTTTCCCACTGCATTTATTGAAGAAAATTTCCTTTCCCCATTGTATAGTCTTAACTCCTGTGTCAAAAATCATCTCACTGCCATGCGTGACGTTACCTCTGGGCTCCCTAAAATCTGGGTTCCTACGAATTGCATTGGTCTATATATTTTTTTAAAAGGGCATTACCCATATTATTTTGATTACTATACAGTAGCTTTGCAGCGCACCTTCAGGTCTGGTTGTGTGATGCTCCCAGCTTTTGTTCATTTTACTCAAGATTTCTTTGACTACAGGGCTACTAGGCTTCCATACGATTTTCAAAATTATTATGTTTTGACTATGTAAAGAAGGACATTGATATTTTGAAGGGGATTGTCTTGATTCTGTAGATAATTTTTGTTACTACAAACTTTAGTAATAATGATTTGTCCAATTAATGAACATGGGATCTTTCCATTTATCCGTAACTTTTTAAATTTCTTTCATCAGTGTTTTGTAGTTTTCATTACAGAGATCTTTCTTCCACCTCTTTGTTAAATTTGTTCTTAGGCTTGTCTGTAGCTACTGCAAATGGAACTGTTTTCTTGATTCATCTTGCAGATACCTAATTATTAGCATATAGAAATACAAATAACTTTTGAGTATTGACTTTGCATCCTGGAATATTACTGAATTTAATAGTTCCAACTTTTTTTAGCAGTCTTTTGGGTTTTCTACACACAAAACGATGTCATCTGCAAACAAGGACAACATGACTTCCTCCTTCCCAATTTGGATGCCCTTTAATTCTTTGTCATGCTTAATTCCTCTGGCTATGACTTCCATTACTATGTTGAATAAAAGTAGTAAAAGTGAACAATCTTTTCTTGTTCTAGATATTAAAGAAAAAGTTTTCACTTCAAAAGCTTCTCTACTCAGTATGACATTAACTATAGGTTTGTCATGTACAGCCCTCACTATGCTGAGATATTACATTCCTATGTAATCTGTTCATTTTTTTCCATGATGTGAGACTGAATTCTATCAAATGATTTTTGTGCATCTATTGAAATGACCACATGGTTTCTCATACTTTATTTTGTTAATGTCTTGGGTGCATTACATTTGCTGATTTGCATGTTTTAAGCCATCTTAATATTCTAGGGCAGAGTCCCACTTGATCACAGCGAATGACCTTTTAAAGGTACTATTAAATTCAGTTACCTAACATTTTGTTGAAGAGTTTTGCATCCATGTGCATCAGGTATGGTGGCCTATACAAGCAGTACCTTGGTTCATGAACTTAATTCATTCCATGATTCTGGGAAGAAGGGCACATTCATGTTTGTGTGGGGAAGATGGCTGGAGTCGTGTGCCTCACTGAATGCAGAGTTGATGAATGAGGGATTTTGCCGAATGCTTCTGTTCAAGAAACAAATTGTTCACAAACCAACTTATTCGTAAACTGCAGCATTTGTGAACCAAAGCACTAGTGTATCTTTGTCTGCTATTGGTATCAGCATAATGCTAGCCTTCTAGAATGCATTTGGAAGGTCTCTATCCCTTCTAACTTTTAATAGTTGCACAAAAAAATGATATTAATTTTCCTTTCATTGTTTGGTAGAATTCTGTTGTGAAGCTATCAGGCAATGGGCTTTTCTTTGGTGGAAAAAAAGTAAATAGCCATCTTTATTAATAAAACACTTTATTAATAGTCATGGTGCCAAAAGTAATCATTTATTACTGACTCAATCTGATCGCTCATTCTTGGTCTGTCAAGTTCTCTATTCCTTCGTGATTCAATTTTGGTAGTTTGTATGTGTTCAGGAATTTGTCCATTTCTTCTTCTACTAATTTTTTCTTGTTTTTCTTGTTCTTTGAGACACACTGTCAAGTTTTCACTTCAGATTTTTCTACTTTTTTGATGTAGACATTCATTGCTATGAACTTTTTCTGTATCCCATAAGTTTCGATATGTTGTTTTTCCATTTTTAGTCATCTCAAGAAACTTAAATTTGTCTTTTAAGTTCTTCAATCTCCTATTAATTGTTCAGAAACATGTTTTTTAATTTCCATATACTTACATTATTTAAGGATTTCCTTGTTTTATTGACTACCAGTTTCATTCCATTGTAGTCAGAAAAAGTACTTGAATTATGCTATGCAGTTCAGGCTGGACTTGAACTAACTTTGTGGCCCAGGCTGATCTCAAACTTGCAGCAATCTCCTACCTCAGCCTCTTGAGTGCTGGGATTATAGGTGTGCACCACCACACCCAGCTCCATTGTCTTATCATACAATTTTTTTCTTATTTATAAAAGCAAGAATGTGATTATATTTTTTTATCAAGTGGAACAAAAGTTCTTGAATCCCTATAAAAATCTATCAATACTCATGACACAAAATGTGCAGCTTTAGATATAAACTCTGAACACGGTTTTACATCAAGCACCAAAATTGGGCTGGTAACTATGGAAAAGAGTGGTAAATAACACTAGAAGTAAACTAAATTCAGAAATTCTTAGATATGCTTTTCCAAATTAATGTATTTAGTATTCACTAAAGAGTATAGCTCTTACTTCTTGAACTAGCTAAAACAGATATTCTCCATTAGAGTGGTAAAAATACAAAATGTGAAAGTATCTCTGTCCATCTTCACAATTCTAATGTTCACAGAATGCAAATAGTTTCATACCATGGGAAAAAGTAACTTTTATACCTATACAAAAATAAAGCTCTGAAATAACTGCCATTTAGACTCTAGCTGACAACAGCAATTTTGGCAAAACATCACCATAAGGGTGTCTTGAAACTAAACACATAAATTCTAAAACATTATTTTTTCACTATTTAAATTTTACAAATAAATCCCATAGGAACCAAAAAAATTTTTTACATTAAACCTTGTAATTAGATTTTACTTCTTACAAAGTACATTTGTATTTTTTCTCAAAATTATCAAACAATTACAAAAATGTTTAATAGTTGCATAGCACTTTGCATATTGCAAAGCATGTATTCACTGATTGATTCCAATAAAAATCCTACAAAATATTATACTTACTACTTCCTAAAATACAGAACATGTAAAAATTTAGGGCTGAAAATGAAACACGACTTTTCAGACTTCAAGTTCAATATTCTTTTCATTGTTCTATTATTTCACTCTTTTGTCCTGTTCTTTAAAATCCATCATTACTTTATGTTCTCCTCCCTTGGGACACCTGTCACCTCTTTTATACAGCTTTTATAATCTAAAACTGGATTACAAACTCCTTCCTTAGAATGGTAAGCACTCACTAAATAGATGAGTGCTTTCATCTTTAATAGAGATATTTGCAAGAATTTATTGATAGAAGGAAGCCAAAATCTTCAACTGTGAACTTAAACCACTGTCTCACTTTCAAATGCCGGTAATAAAAAACAAGTGATGATTTCCAAGTTGACTCTTTTCTTTCTGTCTCCAAGAATATTAATTTAGATTTTTATAGTTACATTGTACATTAGAAGTGGTAAGAAGAGAAATATTTTAGACTTCATGTGTAATGTATTTCAAAAATGGCGACATTTAGAGCTTTAAAAACAGAAGGAAATATTCACATAAATTGTAGTTAGTTTACACTTTATGATCTTTCCTTCTGTACTGCCCACATGGTCAACAGGGTGGGTTATCTATAGGCGTACTTTAAAGGCACATATAAATAAGAGCTTGTCAAGGAAATAATGATCAATATAGCATTAGAAATAGGAGAGTTTCTCAAACACCAGATTACATATATTAAAGTTGGCAAATATGGTCATAAAGTGGAGTTCTGAATACTGTGCATAGTTAACAAAAAGTATCAAAATTACAACACATATTTAAGTGGACTCTAAAATTCATTTAAACCCAGCATTCATTTTCATTTAACTACAATTACTAGATCTGAATGTACTAAATGCTACTGAATAATACATTTTCAAATGATTAATTTTATGGTATATGAATTTCACCTCAAAAACATACATACATTATATACATATATAATATATATTACATGCATATACTATATATTATATACTATATAATACATATATGTATATATGTTTATATTTGTTACCAATAATATATGTATATATGTTACTAAGTTACAAAAAAAAAACCTATGCATTTCATCCAGTGATCATGCTCACTTTTTCTCGAAAACAATTAGTATCACTCTCATCTCTGGACACAAACTAAGATCCTGGAGTCATCCATCCTGAAAATGCATGCCATGTGAAATGAGGAAAGTAAAAAATGACAGGTCATCAATTATTTTGAATGCCAAAAAATTATCATTGAAAACATCTCAATTAAAAAGCAAAAATTTTGAAATTATTCTTTATCTGGTTAATGTTCTATAAAGAAAAGGAAGCAAATAAAGAGTTATTTCAACACTCAACTTTCCAAAATAATTTAGCATTAGAATAAGCAATGTGAATAGATTTTTAAAATTCTTCACCAAAGAGAAAAAAATGTCCTTAATAAATCATAAGACTGATTCAACTGCTACTGTTCCACATATTAAGGAATTTTATCACTATTTAATAAAATATTTCTTAAAAATGTCTCATAGCACCATTTTAAAAGCATTTCAAGGGACATTCTCAAAAATACAAGTTTTATACCTTTAAATTTGCATATTTAAAGAAAAAACATATGTTTACATTTTCATTCTTTATTTAAAATACCTTTACTTTTCAATATATTTCAAATACTGATATATTTAAGTTATAAATCACAAAAGCTATTTTAATGTAAAATATTTAAAATGTATATTTCCTTATTGGGCTTAACATATTAGTCAATTTTGAAGTATTATATCCAAGTAATTCTCAAAACAGTAAGTGCTAAACTTGAAGTGTTCAGGTCACTTATCATAAATCATTCATCATGACATTACAATTAACACAATGAACTAATCAAAACATACATAAAAACTAAACTGGAAACGTACATGAACAAACTGTATGATAAAGTGTCTCCTCTGTCCATCAGAATATACAGAAAGGACATATTCACCAGGTTTCCCATGACTCTCTCGCACCAGGAAGTCTCCTTGCTGTCTTAACAGTTCTTGGGCTTCTATTCTGGGAATCGCACCATGGTACCAGTCTTGCTCCGCCAGGGGCTTCTCACTCATGGCAATCATGTCAGAGTACTGAACAAATAGTTGTTAGAAAGCAAATTAGAGAAAATAATGGGCTTTTCCAGGTAAAAGTCATAGCAATTATAAACACTTCTTACACAAGCTTCTCCCTCACTTTAAAACCACAAAAAATCTGAAAGCTTAATAATTTTTAAAGAAAGTGTCTTCTGGAGCTCCTAGTACTGAAGAATGGCAAAAATATGTATCTTTCAATACTGTTACTTCCTCTGTCAGATACAGGTACATACAACATTAGCATTTACAGTTAGCATTATAGTTTTATTTACCATACCACAAAATTAATCTACATTATTAATCAGAGGAATTATAAAGAAAAAGGAATTACTATCAGGGAAACTTATCATAAAAATAACTTTATTTAAAGTTATTTCTCTCTCTGGAATAAACATCTGTTTACATAAGCTGTGAAGTGTCTGCTTCATGTGTTCCACAAGCACCATCTCAGGTTTGTTTTCTACCTTGCTGAATCTTTTTGCACTCATCTGACTTCCTTAAGCATTACTTCTGCCACATGGCTGCTCCTGCTCCTGCAGCAGTGGTAAATAAAGCCCTGGAGAAATATATCATTGAAACGCACCAGCAATTACAAACGCATGGCAAAACTGAGGGATAATTATAAGTGATGAATACATTAAAAAGGAAATTATCTGTTATTTTAAGAGGTCAAATGCTAACACCAAATAACAGAGACAATTAACAGCTGAATGTATTTCCTCAAAAACTTTCTAACTGATAGTAGATGTAATCATATTTCTCTGATCACAAGTGAAAAAGTTTTATTGTTGTATTTTACTTGCCCACAGGAACTAACCTAATCCAGATGGCAAGAGTACTTTATAATTAAGTTATAAAAATGAGCACTATCTCTTAAGAGTCTCAAGATATAATATGCATAATGCCTCTCAAGAAGGTAATTTATAAATTAAGAAGTCAGGATTACTGACAAATACCACAGTTGAAATTTGCAATGTCCCTCAATAGCCTAAGTGTTGAGAGTCTTGAGTGTGTGGCATTATTTGGAGGTGGTAAAACTTTAGTAGGTGGGGCATAGTAGAAGGAAGTTAGTTCACTGTGGTGTGTCCTTGGAGGGGATACCAGGACCCCAGGCTCTGGCTTAGATAAGGTGAGATGCTACCCTATCATGTACTTCCAGCATGATATACTATTACCACAGGCCCAAAAGCAATGGAGCCAACTGACCATGGACTAAAAATTATGAAACAGTGAGACAAAATAACCATTTTCTCCTTATAAGTCATTCACCTGTCATTTTATCACAGTAACAGAAAGCTGACCAATACAATAAATAAAGGGCAAGTATTCACATATGAGATATTATAGGCTGATATTATGATCTCCATGTAGAACAAAAGTACAGCTCTATATAGAACTCTACATAGGACAACATAGATATTTCTTGTAGTAAATGAAAATTAGTTTCGAACATGGCCTTTATTGCATAGTGCCACTGAGCAGACCCAAATCTTACTGTTCCAAGGCCCATTACACATTATGCAAAATTTGTTCTGTTGGTTAAAAAAATGCAAAGTTCCACACAGACCTTAAGAAAACAAGAGTATACACTTCCATTTTTACTTCTTCCACTTCTGACATTTTCTCACTTTAAAAAATACATACATTATATACATATGTGTGTGGAATATTTTATAAATGAGGTAAGCCTTTTTCTTTCAGTACTAATTATGATGATTCAAAAAAATTTTAACAGATTCTCGAAATAGTTTTAAAGAATAAATTACAAATGAAGCTGCTACAACTACAAAAGTTGAAAGAATACTGCTTTTAAGAACAGATGCACAGGAGGTTAGGGATGTGGCTCAGTGGTAGAGCTCTTGCCTTGCATGCACAAGGCCTTTTGTTCAATCTCCAGCACCACAAAAAATAAACAAATAAAAACAAATGCACAATTCATTCAAAATTAACTGTTCTGTATGCTGAAACTAATAGTTTATAATTCTTAAAGAAGGTAGTCAAAATAATCTAATAATTCTTTTCTAAAATTTATCACAGGGCACCAATTCATAGTAAGTACAAAATTCTTTACTACAATTGAAATATTTCCAAGTCTTCCAATGGCAAATGTGATTGAATATAAAAATTCCTGATAATATTTGTGCAAAGATATTTTTATCATTGCATCAAAAAGAACTATATAACAAGAAAGCATTACAACACAAGGAAGGATGTCATGTGCTTGATTGCTTATCAAAGCTTATCTATCCTTCCAAACCTACATTTATTTAGAACTGGAAGAGTGTAGAACTTGGAGGATTCATTAAGTCTAAAAGATGTCTGAAAGTGAAAATTCAGTTACACTCAAGAAACTGAAAGATTTTAAGATGATAAATGTATGCAGGAGAAAAAATCCTGAAAAAATCTAAGTTTTGTGTTTTGATTCTTGTTTTTAAAAAATTAAGTGAGAAGGAATCTCTATTGCTATGGCATTGAGATTAACTCCAGGTCTATAGGTTTATTACTTTGGGAGGACAGTTAAAGATGGGATGCTCAGATACCCGTTTTTCTCTATCTCCTAGACAATGCTATTAGGAAATTTAGTTTGAATTTATTGTGAATATATATCTGTACACACATACATATGGGAAAATCAGACACTCTAGCCTGGGTCTATCACATCTTTAAAAGACTTCCTTGGAAGCAGTGGAAGGCATATTTTTAATATGACTTATTTGAAATCCTAATAAAATTGTGTATTGTTGATAGTAAAAGAATGTAGAATGTATTGACAACAAAATCTAATATTAAGAGAGCTTACAATGGTATCAAAAATAAAAGGGTGTCTACCTCAAATATTCCATCTTTACTAGTCTCATTAGGGAAAGATTTTTTTTATCAGTATATGTTTCCAAAATATGATAGAAATTACAATCATCTAGGGGACTTAGTAGACATCCACAGCACATCTTTATCATTTTTACCCTCCTCCCCACTGCTCCTTCCTCTTCCTCCATCCTCAGATCCCCCTCCCATCTCCACAGAGTCTACCACTTTTCTACTATCTCCCTTTTATATTGCTTTTTAGGTTATTTCTATTCTGGTTTCTCACATTAAAGAAACTGTGATATTTAACCTTCTGTGTCTGATTTGTTTCACTTTACGTTATGGTCTCAAGGTCCGTTCTTTTCCAATACATGACTCCACTGTAACTTGCTTTCGGGGTGGGTATTAGTCCATTGTGCATGTATACCCCATTTTCTTTATTCATCTGTTGACAGGCATATATGTTGCTTCCCTAATTTAGCTGTTATGAACTGTGCCACTATAAACATGAGTATGCATGTATCACTATAATATAATGACTTTCCTTCTTTGGGGAAGATATCCAGAAAAAGTATAGTTGGTTTATATGGAAGTTCTGGTTTTAGTTTTTTAAGGAATCCCCATACTGATTTCCATAGTAGTGTATTAATATACATTCCCACCAACAATGTAAAGAGTTCATTTTTCCAGTAGGGAAAGATTTTTTCCTGGGGGGTAAGTTATCTAAGATTTTTGCCATCCATATACAGGATTGGAAATCCTTCATTTTTAAAATTACAGTTAATCTAATAAAGCTGATAAATGTTCCTAATTGACTGGATTAGCTATTTAGTTATTTCTGTCAGGTCCCATTCTCAAAAAGTCTTCTCGCAAAAACATACTGAGTTTAATGAAGTAAAGAAATTGATTTACATGAACAGGCAAGAAGGAATTACTAGAAAATGAAAATATTTTTTCCATAGGAAAAAAAGATCATTTTCAAATGCGTAAATGAAGACTTTATGTCTTTATCAAAAACATGGGAGTATGTGAGTAACAAGATGAACTTCTTTTGCAGAAGCAAAAACAAAAGTGTTAGGGAAAAAACACCCAAATTCCATATACTATTAACATTTAAAGCATCCAAATAACAAAAGTGCACACATACACACACACACAAAAAAAATAGAATAAATCATGGAAAACATGTAACTAAATCTCTTACTGACATTGAGCAACCAAATAAAACTTAAACACATTTTTAAAAATTTTCATGAATGTTAGTAATATACAAATGGCATGTAATTGTCTTTTCTTGTATCAATTTCATTATTAATTAATGGTAAAAGTAATATATTATTCCAAATCCAGCTTGGTAATATATGAGGTTAACTACACTTTACAGGATTCTAAATATATCTGAAAAGATTTCATAAGAGCTCTTTAATTTTAAAGCTATACATCATTTAGGAATCTTAGGAGAAGCAGAGTTTTGTATGTCACATAATAAAAAGTAAGAGTTATCAAACGTTCACAAAAAGTTGAAAATACCTGGTCGACTGAACAGAACTGTGCCTGGTGGTAGTGAAAACTATTTTCAGTGAAAGGGAGATATAGCCCCAGTAGAAAAGCTATATTATATATCAGTTAGAGTTTGATACTTGCACACAAAATGTTTAATATGAAATGAAAACAAAAAAAAGTTCTTGCTAGTTTTTTCCATATCTCTAAGTTTAAATTTATTGAATAAGTTAACTGTTAACTAATAAAAAAATAAAAAACTACTTTGGATATTTGGTCTCCAGGATCATTTAGATCCACACTAGACAAAAGAATGTAAATTAATTAGAAGTAGTTCTGTCTTGATTAGCAAAGGATTATCTGTAATTCTACATATTTTTGCAATAAAGTGTAATTCTTAATTTCTTAATGTGCTGATATTATTAACCAAAAGAAAGATATTCTGTCTAAAGTTTACTTTCCACAATGAAACTAGCAACAAAACTTTCACCCATAAATTTCTTAACTATTTTTTGTATTCTTTGAGAATGCATGTTGGGTTTTAGCTAATGATAAAATGGTTCTCTAAAATGGTGACTATAAAAAGTAAAGATGCCAATCACAAATTAGCATTCATATACAAATCTTTCCCTAACTTTATTAAACAAAGACAGACAAATCAGCCAAACTCAAATATTACTGATGTCCACAGTGTCTCATTTCCTAGACTGCCCTTCTGTGTACCTTCTCTGATAAGAGACACTATCTTTATAAAATATATTTTTCTAAGCTTTCATTTCTGTTCTAACACTTCTGCTTCCCTTAATACTTTCTAGTTTCCTCTGACTTCTTTATTTCCAACTACTACAGTTCCTCCACCCATTTTTCCTTGTTTAGTAGTTACACTCTTTTCGATATTATGTTTATGCATTTACTTTTTTCAAGTGTGCTTCTGACTCTCATTCATCCATTCTCATCATTGCTATCATTTTTGTTAGTCTCATTTTTTCAGGATCAAATATTCTTCCTTTAAACTCATGTATTTTATGTTTAAAATGTGACACAATATAAAAAATAACACATTTTCATCAATTAAGTATAGTCAGAGTTACTTTCATACCACATATTTCAACAGAAATCACTCCCAGATCATCACAATGAATCAGTATACAATCATATTTTAGTAAAGGTAAACATTTACATTAGTTTCGGATTGCCTCATAGCACATAGTATCTGACTAAGAAGATCTGTGTAACCGTGTTAAGTATTTGAGCAAACAGATTTGGTCTCTCAGAGTAAAAATTACAGAAAATAAACCCCACTATGCCCTTCTTGGAAATTAAATAGTATAATTTAAGTGACTCAAAATATGCAATTCAGAGAATAGTATTTAATTTTCTTAAACATAACTACACAGAATTTAGTGTATGGCTGTGGTATAATGCAAAAAACTTTATTTTTTCTTGTTTCTTTCTACATTTTAATGACTGGGGGAAAGTGTAAATCAAGACCTTATTTGATAAGAACTAAGGTTTAAAATGTATAATATCTAACTTGAACTTGGTGTGTCTTGTTAGAGGAAATTCCAGGTTACTCTGCTAGACTCAAAGTGAACACTGAAAAATGCAAGTAGCTTGTTATGTATGAAAATAGCTAACTGCACTGCCTTATGATGATTGGGAATGTAGTTATTATAATACTGGCATTATAACTGATATACAACTCAAACATAGCTGAAGAAAAACTTTCTAAAACGCTAGCAACAAATTCTTTTCATGATATTATTATATATGAAAAGAAGCAAATGTTTGCAATATTTTAATTTTCTAAATTCTAGCTCAAAGTGCTATAATTCCAAAATTAACATGTCAATAGAAAAAATGAATTTAAGGAGAAAGAGTTGAATAACAGTATTTTTTGATGTTTAAAAAACAAATAACAAATCATTTGGATATGCTTTTTGATTTTAAAGAACATTTTTCAAAAAGTGCTCCTATTAGAGGAGCATTACACATTCCACATACCAGTGACAACTAATATTCATGAGTGGGTATAAAACGGAAATGGGCATTTTCTTAGCCACTCATGATAAAATTGTGCAGTAAAGAGATAGCTCTGGAGAAAGGGCAGCATTCTTGGTATCACTAGAATAGATTTTATTAAATATAGTATGATTCCAAAAGTTCCAACTCAAATGCATCATCATGATCACAGTAACCATCCCAAGGGTACAATTAAAACCATCCAACACCTCTGGTCTTGACTTTAAAAGCAGCCCCTAAGAAAGAGTTCTCAATGCAAAATTATAACCTTCTAAAGATGGGAAGATGCTAGATGTGGAGTCTACCTCAGTGCTCTGAGATGCTAATGATAGGTTATTTAGCTTTTTAGTATTATAAAAAAAAAAGGCACATGCTCAAAGCTAATATAACACATTAAATACTACCCTAATAATGTGACCAAACATTAAATATCTGACATATCAAACACAATGTATAGCTAAATCCAAATTTTTATCAGTTAATTTTTTTTCTATCAAGGTATGTGTCCCACGATAACTCTACATTTTAACCACACTGTCAGAAACATAGGTATGGCAACTAAGAATACTATTATGATTAACTCTAATTTTATTTTCTTATGTATAACATATTTTCTTTATCTAAGATAATATTGTAAAATTCCAATTTTAATATGTTCATTTGAATAAAGAAATGGCAGTTGATAATTATTGCTTTTTTAATATTTTAAATAAATATGTTTTCATGTGCAAAAGAATGAATATGGATCTCTACCTTACTCCATTAAAAATAATTCATGATGTTTCCAAATTGTAAATATAAAAGTCAAAATTATAAAACTCTCAGGAGTGAAAAAATAACCTTGAATTGGACAATAGATTTTTCAGATATGACACAAAAAGCCCAATAAAATTTTAAAAATTATTCTGCATCAAAATTAAAAACTGTTTTTGTGCCAAGGATACTCTCAAGACAGTAAAAGCACTAATCCATAGAATGGGAAAAGGCATTGGCAAACTGTATGTGTGATAAGACGCTTATTTCCAGAATACATTGAAAGAAAACTCCTTGTTATATGTTATTTCTGGATGTACCCCTCCGCCAAAGCTTCATGCACTTATAAGTGGGGCTTTTGGGAGGTAACTGGATTATGCGGGTATGGCACTCAACAACAGATTATCCACTGGTGAGTTTATAGCTAAATGTGATGTTGGGAGGAGGTGAGTCACTAGGGGCATGACCTGGAAAGGTATCATCTCCCACCCTCCTCTCCTGGTCTCTCTCTGCTTCCTGCTGCCATGCCATGAGCTCTTTCTCCTCTGTCATACCACCCCGCCTTGGAGCCAGCCAACTATATATAGACTGAAACCTCTATAAATTGTGAAAACCTTTCATCCTTACAGTTGTGGGTGTTGGGTATTGTGTCTCAGCAAGGAGAAAGTACCTATGGCACCTATAATTCAACGATTGATAAAAACAATTCAAGGCTAGACATATAGCTTAGTGCTATAGTGCTTGTCTAGCATGCACAAAGCTCTGGGGTTTAATTCCAGCACAATAAAAAACATACAAAAAATTTTAAAACATATCAAGGATGTGAACAAATATATCCACAAAGAACATATATAAGTGGCCAATAAGCACATAAAAATACACTCAACATAATTAGTCATCAGTAAAATGCAAATAAAACACACATTACTTTATATCTACTAGATTGCCCATAATTTTTTAAAAACGGAAAATAAAAAGTATTAGCTGGCAAGAATGTGAAAAAGAATATTCATATATTGCTAGTGGAGATGTAAAATGGTAGACACAGCGGACAACCCTAGTCAGTTCCTCCAAAATTTAAATATAATATTATCGTTTGACCCTGTAATTCCAGTGCTAGGTATACTACCAAAAGAACTGAAAACATGTTCATTTAAATATATGTATATGAATGTTCACAGCAACATTTTTTGTAATGGCCAAAAAGTAGAAATAACACAAAATTATATCAGCTTATGGGTGAATAAACAATATCTAGTAAATCCACACAACCAAATATTACTTAATCATCAAAAGGAACGAAGTATTGTCATACTCTACAAAAGGGATAAACCTAGAAGACAGGATGATAAATACAAGGAACTGGACAGAAAAGGCCACATGTTTTATCTATATCTACAAAATGTCTAGAATATGTAAATCCGCAGGGGTGGAAAGTAGAAAACAGTTGTCAGAAATGGAGTGAGGTGTTGGTAGGGATTAACTCTTAATAGCTATGGAATATCTGTCCAAGAAGACTGAAACTTTTTGGCATTAGACAGTACTGAGGGGCCAGGATACAGTTCAGCAGCACAGTGCCCTCCTGGGAAGTATGAGGTTGCAAGTTTGATTCCCAGTATAAAAAAAACAGTGTTGAGGTTACACATGATAGTAAATATACTAAAAACCACCAGGTATATATTTTAAAAGATGAATTTTTTTGTTAAGTATATTACAATAAAATGAGTTTAAAATGTGAATTTTATGTTATATAAAACATATCACAATAAAATAAACAACCTTAGTATGATAATGTGGCATGTTTTTAAGGACTTTTTATTAAGAAAAAATGATTTAAAGTAAATAAAATATTTTTCTTCTATTTTACCTTTACTAAATTAGAACACCCTGAAAAATATTATCTCAAAAGAAAGTTTAAAGTTTTTAAATTGTTATGCAACCTGGATTATCATGCTTACCATGAAATGTTTACATTCACATTAAGACTCAAGAGTTCAGTTACCTGAGTTCTTTGAGAGAAAAACTTCCTTTTCCAAAAAAATAGGATATTCAGTGCCTTAGAGAAATATTCCATGCTCTTGTTCATAGCACATTTTCTTTGGCCAAATTCCTGTTACCAGAATTAACTAGAATTCTATATACCACTATGACATGCCAAACTAAAATTTCAATTAATCAAACAAGTTTTAATTTTATAATCAAAATGTTCTTTAAAATATGAACACATTAAAAAACTGACACATTTTAAAACACATATGCAGTAATGCCAGTTATAAAAATGTTACATTTCACTGGAGAAGAAATTTAACATTAACACTGTTCTAAGGCTCCAAACTACATAATAATTTCCTATAATTATTTATATATAATATAAGAAGTCTAGAACATAGCAGTGACTCATCTATGGCTTTACTTTCTGCAGTTTTAGTTACATGTGGCCAGCCATAACATTATCTCACATCGTCATAAGAAGAAAATGAGTGTAGTATTTTGAAGGAGAAACAGATCATCATTTATATAGCATTTACCACAATATAGTGTTTTTATTTTATTATAATTGCTTACTGTAGCTAATTTATATATTAACTTTAAGATAGTTAAATATGTATGGTAAAAAACTATAGTATATATAAGGTTTGATGCTACCCACAGATTCTGGCACCCACTAAGGGTCTCAGATGTATACCTTGCAGATAAGCAGGATCTACTGCATTAGATTATTTCTGTCCTCACATCTCGGTTACACAAGGTTTTGCTATGTACATGTATGCACATATTCATATACATACAAAAAGTTAAAGCTTTAATTATCTGTTCGCTGAAATATATTTTATTTCAAACAGTAATCTACCTCAGACAGAAACTAGACAGTGGCCATTTCAGCAGCACATAGAGTTAATCTTACTTACTGATGAATAGCTCAGTGCAGATTTTGGAGACCTGATTATTCCAGCAATTGAATGACGAATAGACTCAAATTTGGATAGTCTGTCTTTTCTTTCCTGGAGGGATTAAGAAACAAGCCTTCAGTAATAGCATTTAGGTATTTTTGCTATCATATTTTTCAACTAAATCAAATATAAGCTTCCTGACTTCAAGGACAACATATAATCAAATATGTGTAAACTGTAGAATTTTATTTTCCTGAAATTTGGGAAAAATAAAAAAGAAAATCATAAAGGTGAGGAAAAAAACAAGAAATGCAAAGGAAATTCCAGAAAAATCAAATCTTTGAATAGCCTACAGAAAAAGAAACATAAGCTATAAAGAACTAGCACAATACAGAATATTTCAGATAATACTCTAATTATGAGAAATTTTCAAATAAAAATAAGGAAGAAGGGGATTTATATGGGACATACTTTTCATAGTGAATTGCACTTAAGCATCTAATAAGTTTCCCAAATATTCACATTACAGTGATGAAAATATGATGATCATAAAGATGACAGTCATGGGGGGGAATAATAAGGAAATAATGGCAAAACTGCCACTAAGAAAAGTCAATCCAGATCACTATTTACTTTAGGATGTGTATTTCTGAATACCATATAACATAACTGAAAGGAAAAACTTTTCCTTAAAATTTCAAATCTTCTGATCCATTTTAAAATCCTAAGAAATGGAATACGCAAGAGAGTAGAAAACAAGAGAAAAAGAACAAAACGGAGAACTAGGTGGCAAGAACAACGGGAGAGCATGTGTGGGAGTTTCTAATAGAAACACTGGTCAGTTTTCCAATAATGACCACATTTCAACTGTTAAACGGCAGCTGACAAAAGAACAAGGGATCCTGTTGTCAAGCACATGTCCACATGTCTTCCATCAGCAGTGATGCTCAATTTTACTTATGGTAAAAAAAAAAGCAGGCCATGAATAATATCTTTTGTTTCCTTTGTCTCCAATTTCTAGGCTATGTCTCTGAAGTAGTAAATACAAACCTTCTTGACCACATGAGACAGTGCAGTTTCTGAAATTCAACTTTCACCTCTCCACTTCTCTACTCCCACTTTATTAATTTTTCCCTCTATCATTTGCAATACTAATAGTTCTGAATATTCTATGAACATATGCATATTAATCACTTAGCAAGCTTAGGACACTTCTAACAGAATAGATGATTCTAATTTCTTTTCCATCTTCACATTACTAACTTGATTATAAAGCCATGTAAATGACTATCTCTACATCAACTTTATTGTGTATAAAATAAAAATACAAACCATCCTCAAAGAGCTACTACAAATAATTACTACAAATGATTAAAAATTAACACCTTAAAAGCAGATATATATTTAAAAATGGATTTTTTAGAAAATAAACCTTTACTGTGGTACACATAATCATCCTGTTAGCAATGTGAGTCCTCACTCTACACCCACAGTGCAAATTATAATTCCAGTTCTAAAAAACCACCATAACTGAGGCACAAGAAAGGCTACAGAAAGACAACCATTAAGCACACAAGGACAAATGGGACCGTTCTTAAGCGTCCATCTTCCTCAATGTAGATGGGGTTTTTGTTTTTCTATGTTTGTTTTTGTTTGCTTTTTAAAAATCTTTTTCAGGTGCTTCAGAAGTCTTCTGGAATTTAAAAAAACTGTTAAAAATACAGCAAAGTTATAAAAAAAGTAGAGAGTATGACATATATAATTATTCTGTAATTAATTTCTAAAAAATGTATTACAATATTGTGAAGCACACATATTGAAAAGCACATATACCTTTTTTCTTAAAGGAGAAATTTCTCCCCCGGCAGTGTGTGGGTGTAGAAGTAGCCCCTTGTTGCTACAAGAGCTCACAGAAAGATGACATGGAAGTGCTAATCTCGCCCATCTGGCAATGAAGACTTCACAGGAAAGAAGTGTGAATTTAGCTCAGTCAATATTAAAATACTAGTGGGAACATTGTTCCAGTGTGAGAGTACAAGGAAAACATATCTGGGAGATTATATAAAAAAAAAGAGAAAAATCAGGGAACAGTTTTAAGTATTAAAAACCATTTCATTTGAATATGAGGATTGGGGATGTAGCTCAGTGTTAAAAGCACTTTGCCTAGAATGCGTGAGGGTCTGCGTTAATGCCCAACACCACACACGCGTGCACACACGCACCCACACACACGCACACACACCCTTCATTTATATATGAAACAGTTATACACAGTGAGATGGTAAAAACAACTCTCTCAAAATTATACCTTGGGTATCACATTCTAGAAAAGGTAAGAGAATCCTTCCCCGCTCCCAAAGCCTTTACCCTTCCCTTAACGGAGTAATGCTAGAATTACCTAATGGATTAGGATAATTTAATGGATAATCCCATATATGGGATTAAAGAAGACTTCAAAAAAATCTCTCAACTTACATTAAATTCATAATATATTGTGCTTAAAAGAAAATAAATAATGAAAATATCCTTTCTTTTAAAATAGCCTGATCTTTAAAATATTATCAGAAATAATAAGACCTTGAGTTTCACACAGGGACAATCAAACTGCAAATAGAGTTCATAAAACTTTGTAATCAATGTCAGCTCACTTAATGCCTAGATTTCTGCAAGTGAAACACGAAATTCATTTGCCAAAGCTCCTATCCATATAATATTAAATACCAGATTTAAATTATAGCCTACCTAATAATACATAGACTATTAACAGGTTGATTTTTACATGGAAGAATTAGATGACTACTTTAAAAATTAAAATTAAATGCTTCCCTTCGTTGATGATGGCCCAGTGCTTAACTAAGCCTGTTGCTGCACAAGGGCTAGTTATGATATACTCATTCTCACTTAGCTCCAGGAAAGACAAAATAACAGGTTTCTCTAGATAAAGGGAGACACACAGAGACCAGCTCTTGCAAAAGAATGGCTCCTCACAGCACACACAGTTGGCACCAGTGAAGGAAGGCAGGGAGAGGGAATGCCACAGAAAAACACCTGATGTGATGACATAATATTCTGAAGAGATGCAAAAAGTGGCGTAATATCTCTCATTTAAGAATAGTTTTTTTATTATTTTTAAATTAAATATATAAAATATGGTTTCTCTGATATTACATATATAAATCAGTCTCTCTGATATTGTTATGTCCCTGATAATAATAATAATGTCATAATAACATAGTATCAGTCAGACTGTTCCATAATAACTATACATTAACCTATTATCAATATTATAAAAAAGCTAAATTACTTAAAGCAAAATCATACCTATCACATTTTTTGAAATTAACTTTTCATTAGAATTTACAAATGACAGTATACCAAGTTACCTCCACCCTGGCCCACTGTAGCACAGGCAAAGACATAAAAGGCAAAAAATGAGGTTTTGCTGATTGAGGTGATTTCAACAAAGAGCTCTACCATATGACTAGCTCTGACAATAAGTGAAAACAACTTTAACTACATGGATAAAACAATTCTCAAAGCAAGGCTCTTAAAGGAGGGCTTTAAGGTAGAAAGAGTGAGGTTCGTTATATCAGAAGGAACAAAGAGTATGAATCTGAGCAAATCACCTGTCAGTTTCCACTCCAATAAATAGGAAGGAGTGTTTCAAGTCTTCATTTTAAAAAACCTATGACTATTACCCAACTCCCCATAACTGCAAGGCACAGATTATTGATGAAAGCCCCACAGAAGAATTCCTACTAGGCCAGCAACCACAATCTCCTCCCCTAAAGCACCGGTCCCCTTTCACCTGAGGTGCTCACAGAACATAAAACAAGGAGAAGAACAAACTATCACAAAAGGTGCCACCAGGACACTTTTTTGTTAATAACAAGTCATTAAAACAATAACCAAATATTATTTCCCAAAGACTTCTTTAATAAATCCAATCTGGTAACATTCTTACAACAATGAAAGTGATTATTTAGCTCTATAGGAACCATCAGATACTCAAATCTGAAGGCAATAAGAATCAAAGAGAAAAGGCTGGGCACAGTGGCACACACCTATAGTCTCAGCACTCAGGATGCTCACATGGGAGGATTGCTGCAAGTTCAAAGCCAGCCTGAACTACACAGTAAGACCCTATCTCACCTCAGAGGGTGGGGGATCACGCAGAAGGACATTCATACTTAAGACCTCCCAGGCGTGGTGCAAAATACCTTAAGAACTTATGCAAAGCAGCCATGAAACTCAAAGGGAAATTACAACCCCAGAAAAAGTCATCTCCTGTAAAAAACCTCTACACTCTAGATGACTCCATAATGTAAATGAAATACTGTAAATACCAGTTTGTCCTTCATAAAAGGAATGAATTTATAAATAAACAAGTAACACAGTCTTTCGCAGATGTTGATTTTCTGGGGAGAATGAAAAATACATGGTTTCTATCTGCATCAAGAAATGGAACTTAAGTATTAAAACAGTTTCGAGATGATTTATTGTAGCAATTTGGTTCCAACTACAGGCAAATCATTTTAGATGTATTCACTGCCTAGTAACCTAGTTTGTCATGCTGGCTTTCTTCTTTGATGCTTGCATATTGTGAATATTCATTAAAAGAAAGACAGTCCTCTTGGCATCTTCATACATATGAGGAAATTTTGAATGATTACAAGACACTTTTAAAATAACAATGCTAAGGAAATCTATAGCCTAACAGAACAGGGGAGTGAGGTCTAGGTGGTAAAATGTCATACACCTTCTTCTTACATTCTTAAGTCTGTTTCTTCAAAACCATTAGGTCTGTAGTTGACACATCCCACACAGGAGGCTATAATCAGTCCCCTCTGAGTCAACATCCAGACACTACTCATGCTCTGTGATGTTTTTCCCAAATGTATGACCAAAATGCTTAAAGGTAATTATTTTTATGACTATTTTTGGAGTAGTTTTAAATTCATGGCAAAATTGGGCGGAAGAAACAAAGATTCCTATATATCTTCTGCCCCTGCACAGACCATCTCCCTTATTATCAACAGTCCCTCTCCCAAAAAAAGCAACCCCCACCGGGGTGGTATGTTTGTTATAGCAACTGGTGAACCTGCATCCATGCAACGTTACACTCGGAGTCCACAATTTGCATTAGGGTTTACTCTTGGTGCTGCACAGTCTATGATTTGTACAAATGTGTCATGGCGTGTAGCTACCTATACTATCATACGAAGGAGTTTCACTGGCCAAAAGTCCTCTGCACTCTTCTTATTCATCCCTCCTTCACACAAAGTAATCTTTTTATAATTTATCCAGAAATGCAGGATACACACCAACAACTTTCCCAATGAACAACTAACTCAAGAGTTAAAGTGGTGATAATTTCCTCAGTAAAGAGCTATGATTTTTGAAACTTTATTACTATTATAAATTAACAAGATTCAGCTTAACTGAAATTCTGCTTTTAAAACAAAGAATATAATAATATTTATCGGGCTGGGGATACAGCTCAGTGACACAAGTGCCTGCCTAGCAAATGAAACGTCCTGAGTTCAATTGCTGGTACAAAAAAAAAAAAAAAGAAATAATATTTATCTACTTTTCCTTAAATTAATAATGAAACAGGGACACACTATACTGCTTCTAGTTCACATGCCTAAGAACACATCTTTCAGTCCTAATACCAACTCTCTAGCCTTTGGAGGGTCACTATCCCCCACTCTGTAAAGAAACAGAATTCCTTACAGAGAATCAGATTGGGAAGAGCTCTTAAATTCTTTTGTAAGTGAAAGCTGAGTCCTCAGTTCTCCTGCCTAAAAGCACTTCAACTGGAGGGGAGGGGCACTCGTATGTATATACCCTACACCTTTTTGATGTGGGGAGGATTTCATTTGCAGTATCTCTCTCAACCTTCTTCCTCTGACCTCCTGCTTCACTCTAGGAAAACACTTGAATAAGAGCTGGTGGGTAGATGTCACCTCTTTCTGCAGGCTGGGTTCTTCTAGGCACTAATTTGTCACGCCAACCTACACATTATCATTACAAGCACGTTAAAAATGTATTGGTATTCATCTGCTCATATAGCTACAGCAGGCAGGAAAGTAGTCTGGGATCTCTTTTTGCCTATGAAATGCTTGTCAAATTCTGAACTTTAACATCTATGGGTTTCTTTCTTTGACTCTAGTAAGCTTGTTAAAAACTATTATTTGTGTCTTATTGCCTTATTTTGTTTCTTACATAAGAATAGTGTCTTGTGATTTTCCATATCTAAAATGAATGCAGAAATCATGTGTATTTTATTAAGACAAGTAATTACCAATCATTTTATTTAATGTTATTTATAAGCCAACAAAATAACGAAGATCTATTATAAAGGTCTTCACTACTTCAAAAATAAAGGGCAGTAACTTGCAATTTAACAAAAGAATAGAAATCAGGCACGCTGGTACACAACTGCAATCCTAGCACTCAGGAAGCTGAAGCAGGAGAATTAGCGGCTAGCACTGGCTATACAAAGAGTTTAATGAACCACATAGCAAGATGAACCACATAGCAAGATCCTGTCTTGAAATGGAGGGAAAGACAAAGAGGGAGAGAGGAAGAGAAGGAGAAAGAAAAAAGGAAGGAATGAAGAAAGAAAGACAATTTTAAATAATGGAATGTGGTAGTTATAACACTGCACAATTGTTTTATAATTTTTGAACATAATGTTAATTATAACATCAGTTCCCATCTTGAAAATACATGCAAGTAGGCAGGGCATGGTGGCACACGCCTGTAATCCCAGACTCGGGAGGCTGAGGCAGGAGGATAATTGCAAATTCAAGACCAGCCTGGGCTACAAAGTGAGCTCAAGGCCAGCCTGAACTGCACAGCAAGACCCTGTCTCAAAAAGACAAAAAAAAAAACTATAATTTGTCAATGCATGATAAACTGCGAAGACTAAAAAACAGTATCTCTAACTAGTAAGAAGCCAAGAGAATAGAGGTAAAGTAGTAGTTTTTTTAATCTGCAGGATAACAGTGTCAATAATGGGCAAAAGTATTATTCATTCCAATTGCACAATTTTTTTATATTATTTTGTATTATTTACAACTGGAAATCTTATATATTTATCCCTTATTTCAAGTAAAATTCTGATTTTTTATTGGTATTACTGAAATTGTAGCATATCTGTATAACTATAAAACTGGCTGATACATGAATTTACCAATAGAAAACAATACTTCAATAAAAGATAATCTTAATAATTCTCCAAAAATTTCATTGAAATTATATTTTCTAAGTGTCTACTAAGATAGAATGGTCCAGAACTATTATATAAAGTAATCTTCTTTATATCATGACAAAGTGTTCTAATTGGGTATTTACAATTTAACCTATATAGATATTGTCCTTTTATTAATGTAAAATTATTTTTTGAAGTC
This sequence comes from Chinchilla lanigera, assembly GCF_000276665.1. Lineage (NCBI taxonomy): Eukaryota > Metazoa > Chordata > Mammalia > Rodentia > Chinchillidae > Chinchilla > Chinchilla lanigera. The sequence continues at coordinate 5,850,211 of NW_004955418.1, forward strand.
CTTTTATTTGAATTACAAAAATACAATAATACAGGAAAAAATTTTAAAGAGCAATCAAGATAAATAAATTGGATTCTGACTAGTACATTTTACAAATTCTCATTATTTTAAAACTTTTCCATAAACATGAACAACTTAAAAATGTTAAAAACTGTATCATCCGTGAAGTCTTAGCAAGGCAATTCATTCAACAGAAGTATGTAAGCATGCTTTATCATATGACTGGTAAACATTCTGGAAAAATTAAGTTTTAATAACCTACATTTTTAAGAACCACTCTCAGATCTCCTGGGAATAACTTAAATCTTGGGACCTATCTAGTCAAAATATCTCTCAATATTAAAGTATTGACAATTATTAATTGTCAATTACCTTGACAATTTAGATGTGAAAAAATATCAAGAACTCATTATTTTGAAATTCATGTTGAAGAGCTCTGAAGAAATGAAGCAAAATTTAACTCATACAAATTTAATACTGATCATTCAACTTTATTATTGATCACACCGTGCAAAGCCCTGAGTTTAATTCCCAGTACCAAAAAAAAAAAATCATACTGCCTAAGAAAATAAACAATGTGTTTTCTTAACCAGTTTTCCCTTTAAATAAATAATGTTTACATAAAACAGGACAGAAAAATATGCACAATACACAGATTAAAACTCATCTGGTGGGGCTGGGAATATAGCTCAGTGGCACAAGCACCTGTCTAGCAAGCGCAAGGTCCTGAGTTCGATTCCCATACCAAAAAACAAAAAAACACAAAAAAAGACTCACCTGGCTATTTTCCATGAGAACCACCATAGTTTTGTACTGATTTCTACCATCAATAACTACATCCTAGTTTATTAAAAGCTTTTGGTAGATTAATGCAAAAATATGGTATCAGTAGAAATACAACATGTAGTTATTATGAGGCAAACTTAAGTAAGGAACCTGTACAGGATGGCTATTTATGATTAGCAACATGGGGTCAAGTATAGTTATTATACTTAACAAATAATTTAAACATTTTACTTACAATTTAAACAATATTTTCCCTTTTTTCCTACTAAGGAAAAATTAAGTATACCAATCAAGTGTATAAATCTTCTCAAATATAAAAAATTACATGAGTCATCTAAAGAAGGCAAGGGATATTCTAATATAGAATTAGCTCTAACAGAAAATGCTGAGTGTACCAATTTACTTTTCTGGGGATAATAACAGTACTGTCTTTTAGGACAAATAATACTGCCTAATAAGAGCTTAAGGGTCAAATCTGGTGGTAAAGGATGAAGCAAAGTTCCTGGCACTTAGTAATTAGTAAATCCTTTCTAAATACTAGCAATTACTGCTGCTGCCATATTAAATATACAGGACAGTTCCAAAAGTGTGCACTATAATATGCAAAAATATTCTACTTGGACATTTCTACAGGCAGCATTAGAAATACAATGAATGTAATCCCTATGTACTACAAACATATACTAATAAAAAGTTAAGAAAATAAAAATATGGTTATAATATTTCAGGGCTGGAAAAATACTATAAAATGCTTTTGTTTCAAAAGATGCTCTGATACGTTGTTTATAATCTAACTCTGAGTTAGAATCAAACTCAGGACCAGAACTCTGGTTCTGAACAAGTGTCTATATTATGAGCCCAGAAAGTCCTATGTATTTTATCATTGGAGCAAAATAAGTACTTATTGACCAAACTTTAAACAAAAATCTTTCATGAGTGGTCTGGGAAAGAGAACTCACAATATAGTTAGAACCTTGAAAAAAAAATGTCTAAGGCAGGAAAAATAGCAGAATGATTAAAACCAAAAATTTAATTTCAGTTGCTTGGCACACAGCCTTTTCCAAAACAGTATTTCCAAGGCTTACAGAGCAAATGCTCCAAAAACACTTGAAAGAAAGAAAAGAACCAGTTGCTTTTATAGTTAAAGATTTCACTCAAGTTTAAAGAACTTTCATTAATTAAAGAATATGTACAGTGGCATATGCTTGTGATTCCAGTTACTACTTGTGAGGCTGAAAAGAGGACTACAAGTTCAAGGCCAGTCTGAACAATTCACCAAGGCTCTTTTCTCAAAAATAATGAAATGTCTAACCGACTGAGTAACTTCGTTGAAGATAACAGTATGCAATATAGCAACCATTGTAAATTCCTATCATTTTGTCTTGAGGTCCTGTATCACTGTTGTTTTTGTGTTGTTTTGGTTTTGTCTTCACTGTTATTTTGTTAGCTAATTTTAAAAAATAAAAAAAATTTTAAAAGGTTGGCACTGTAGTTCAGTAGCAGAGTATACCTTGGTTGGATCCCCAGATTTGGAGGGAGGGCACAAACTAAAAAGGTTTGTATGGAGTTTCTTCTACAGATAGATCCATCAAGAACCTGAATATGACCTTATTTGGAAAAAGGAGTTTAGCAGATATAAAACTAAAGATCTCAAAGTATAAGCATTCAACATTATAAATGGGTCCTAAATCAAGTAATTAGTGTCCTCAGAATATGACTTAGAAATATGAGAAAGAAAAACAGACAAGAAAGTGCTATGAAGGAGAAAGAGATTGCAGAGCTGTGTCTCCAAGTCAAGGAATGCCAACGATTGCCAGAAGCCAGGAGAAATACATGAAGCAACTCATATTGAGAGCCTCCAGAAATAATCAATCCTGCCAACACCTGGATTTTAGACTGACTTCTATAATTCTGCAAGAAGAAATTTGTGTTTCTTTAAGCTACTAACTTTGTGGTAATTTTCTATCATAGTCCTTGAAAATTAAATCAGAGCTCACAAAGAATAACTCCACATCTTCCGTGTACAGCAATCATTAGCTACTTTAAATATACCCCAAAATATGATCCTTAGAAGAAATTTATTAATCATAACTAGTCAAAATTTCATTATTTTAATAAATTCTATACAATAAAAGTAAAGTGTATATATGTGCAATTTTTATTTTTCATTTCCCATCCAGGTTTTAGAATCTTGTTTCTAACTACAGAATACTTTGCCCCAAAATCTACAGTCACAAGTGGATCCGCAGGCCCAAAGACACTTTTCTCAGCAGAAGCCTTGATAATTTGAGGAAGATATACAGCAGTATATTCAACTGAGCAGGAACAGGGTCACTGGATTTTCTTCCTCTGTCTTAAACTACAATGAAGTAGCTGGAAAACCAGCTTTTTGTTCATTTGCTTTGCTAGCATCGATTTTCATAATAATTAACATATGTGGTATGAAGTTTCCACTCCTATTTTAGAGTCTGAAATACTGTCCCCAAGATATGGTATCAGCAAAGAAATAAGAAATTTAAAAGACAATCGAGAACTGGGGATGTGGCCACTGGTACAGCAGTTTTCTAGCATCTACAAGGCCCAAGGTTTGATTATAAACACCACAAAATTAACTAATTAATTAAAGGCAACTGTCTTAGTTACTTTCCTCATTGCTGAGACAAAATACCCAACACCCAAAGTTAAGGGGGGAAAGATTTATTTAGCTCACAGTGTGTGGATGTTTCAGTCCATAACTAGCTAGCTCCAAGGCAAGGTGGCATCGCAGAGCATAAACAGTTCATGGGGGCAGAAGGTAGCAAAGCAACAAGGGAGCAAGCCACAGCTCTTTCTATCCCTTATATTTTATCCAGGCTACTTAGGGTGAGTAGCACTCACACCCTTAATCCTAGTGCCCTTGACCCTAGTATTGTACCATGAATCAATTCTAGTATCACACATTCTAAACCTAGTCACTTCTGAAAAACCTACATCTACGACTGCATGAGGCTTTCAGGGGACATCTAGACATAAGCCATAACAGAACCAACTCCCAAGCCAAAAATAATTTGGTCAATTTGGTCAATATATGTCCATATAAGTATGTATTACTGAAAAGATTAACATGGAAAATAAGTAAAATTTACCATAACACAATTTTTTTTTTTGGTATCAGGAATCAAACTCACGACCTTGTGCTTGCCAGGCAGGTGCTATGCCGCTGAGCTACATCCCTGGCCCCACACCACAATTTTCATACTATAACTTTTTTTAAGCACTCATATAATGAAAGTTCTTTACATAGAATCAGTGGCAGAAGAACCTACTATGTTAAAGATTCTCTACTTCCATTTTTCTACATCACAGAGGAGAAAATGGAGGTGAAATGACTTGCCTCAAAACACACAGGACAAATCTAACTTCTCACTTACTCCCCTTCACTTACTTACTTACCATTAGATCCAGAAAATCAACCAAATGCTGCTGTGCATCAGTCAATCTCAAAAACTTAGAGAGTAGGAAAGGGGGACTAATGTGTTATAATTTTTATACTTGAAACAATTATTACATTCAATTTCATAACATTCTGTACAAAAATATGGTTAACTTACACCTAAAAATATTACACTATTTTGAATTCAAGAGTGTGACATAAACAAAAATAGACCAGTGAATTTAATGAAGCATAATCATAAGATCAGATGATGCTGCTAATATGAAGACAGACAGAAACACATACACATGACAATTTTTTGCCTGAAAGGGTAAAAGGGCAGATTAGACATGACTGAAAACTGTAAAATACTAATGACATATAGAATGATAAGGTGATCACAATTTTTTCATTAAAAATAAAATACTAAGATAGGAAAAAGGCCTTTGAACATAGACATCCAAAAGCTCAGTTCATTCAGTAGCTTATAAATTCATTAAATACCAAAGTAACTTGGTGAAATGTCAAATAATTTTAAGTACTGTCAAATGAATAAAACTGACAGTAACATTGCTACTGCAAAGCTTTTCACCTTTCAGTGACTAGAGATTCATTTTAAGAACACCCATAACAATGGAACATAATGAAATGTGTTCTCTTCAAATTCTTATTCCTTAAACTTTTCTAGGTAACATATATGTATTATATGAATTTCATGAGAAAAATTAAAAAATTTCAACCTTTGGCATAAATAGGTTAAGGGTTATATCAGAGGGCAACCCTAATATATCACTTGAGATCTCTGTTGCAAAAAGAATACTTGATCTGCTTAGAAAATGGCAATAGCCAGGTGCAGGGGTGCACAGATGAAGTCCCAGCATTTGGCAGGCTGAGGTAGAACAACTGCCTTGAGTTCAAGCCTTGCCTGGGCTATGTAGTAAGTTCAAGGCCTGCCTGAACTACATACTGAGACCCTGGTTCAAAAAAGAACAGGGAAGGGAAGGGGAGAGACTATAACACTGAGCACGTGTCAGCACTTGCTATGTACCAACCACCATTACCTGGTACATTCATTGTTTTGTATGTTTCATCCCTCAGCACTACACTGGGTCCTAATAATGTCCTTAATTGACAGATTAGAAACACGTTTACAGTGAATAAATAACCTTCCCAAGGACAAGAATAACAACTTCTTATGTGGAATATAACTACTTAAAATCAAATCTATAATTTATTTTTATCAGATTTTAGGGGTACCTTTTAGATACACGTAATGATCACATTCACTATAGAGAATTTGTACATGTACATGATATAACTAAATTGTACTCATAAGATTCCTCACTTGGGTATACATTTTAAAACATTGTCCTAATAAGACAAACTACATTCTTGTCTTCTCAAATAGCTCACACTGTTTGACAGTTAATGACTCACCGTTATAAAACTCTCCTTTGCAATTTCTTCTATTTCTATGTGCCATTCCTCCTCCTATATTATAAAGTACTCATGGAATGATTTTTTAATCACTTATCCCTCTTCACTCTACTCCTCCTCCTCTCTGAGAGAGAGCTCAGCATTCAAAAGTCTTTATTTCTTAATGGCTGGCCATTTTTGGTAACCTCACTTTTAGACCACCACCACCCTCTAAAAAAATCTTCTTTGAAAGACCAATCCCATATGATACTCTGGTACTTTATTTCTGTTTACTCTCATATGAAGTAAACACCAACTATGCTTTGGGTGAAATTAAGCAATAGCTAAACCCATTAACCAAGGACTTCAAGAATTCTTGTAAATTATATCTTAGATAATATCTGCGTTCCATTTGGCAGCATCTGTTGATGATGGGAACTCACCTGCAAGACATACCACCATCTACAGTATGTATGCTCTGTTCTGTCACCTCTGACAGTGGATTAATCTATTACTGTATGCTCTTATTCAAGATTTGTATCATAATTTTGGGTGCTTTTTAATTTTTTTTTTTTTTTGAGAAGAGCTGTAAGACACCCAATCTTTTCTAGGTACCTCAAACAAAATAGACTATTTTCACTAAATAAGTGTAGTAAATACCTTTATGACAGTAGGAATGTAGCAATACCTTAGTTGCTGTGACTAAGTAAAAATGCTGAAATTTTTTGTGCCCTTCCTCTTTCCCCTGGGCTCTTTGGGACACTAAAATCTGTATTTTGGAATGAATTTGCATTACTATACAGTATATTCAGTAATCTCACATGTCTTTATATGTTTGCTAATCTAAATGAAGTTAATATAAAATATCTTTAAATCCATAGGCAAGGATAATAAAAAATAAACTATAAAGATTCCAGTTATTTTTTGGCTAAAAGATCAGAATCCTAAGTCTGTACCTATTATCTATCGTTTGGTTTATTTTGTAACTTTGACCATACTTTCTACTGCTTCTCACTCTCTTTTACAAACTTGTTTAGAAAAAGAGCAAAAAGAATATACATTTAAGGTTGATGCTATATGGCTAGAATATTTTTTTAAAAAATTAATTAGAAAGGAGGAGCCAGGAGTGGTGGCACACACCTATAACCCCAACACTCAGAAGGCTGAGGCAGGAGGATCATTTTGAATTTGAGGTCAGCCTGGGATACAAAGTGAGCTCAAGGCCAGCCTGAACTGCAATAGTGAGACCCTGTCTCAAAAAGAAAAATAAATAAAATAAAATAAAATAAATGAGTACCTTAAGCAATAAATAGCCTTAAATGTACAATTAGAAGGGACCTGAAGAAACATTAACGTGTTTCTTCTGAAAAGGCCTTAAAATCTGTTCCATAATTTTAATCTACTTCTTCTTATAAATAAGTTTAACCCATATAATAAATCAGGAACTCAACAATTTAATGATTTCATAAATGCTATTATTGTACTACCAAACACTGCACTCTACATACAACTTTAAAATATTTTGTGTGATAGCTGTCATTCAGTAGAGGCTGTGAAATCCTCCTAAGAATTCAACCAAAAACCAGGCAGCTGGGTGGAGGAAGACTACCATGCCTTCAAATATAAAGCAAGATAGTAAAGCCAGATTTTTAAATGCTAACATCACCATAATGTCTAAACTCACACTAAAACTCTTCTACCTTAATGAACTTAGGGAGATTACAAGAGCCTATGTTGGGGTATAAGCACTTTCTGAAACACAAAGACCAACGAGAACAGCATTACTGCACTGCATCGCATTTTTCTATTTTCACAAACATATTATTTGGGGGGTCAGATTACTTTCAGCTATACGTGGCAAAAACAAACCTAAATTAACTCACCCAATTAAGTTATCTTTCTAATGAAGCATGAAATTTGTAAAATAAGCAGACCAGAGGTGGTTCCAGTTACTTAAGAGGTGTAAGAAGAGCCTAAAATCTTCCTTCCACATTTAAACAAAAATTCTCTAAATTTGCTTACTGGCTACCATCCCTCAGTTGATATCACTTTTAGATCAATGAATATATAAAATAAGATTCTGTATGGGTCTTCATGCTGAAGTGGATACAAGTATCCCTAATGGTTAAGGACAGAGAAAGAGATCATGAAACAGCATATCTTTCAATGAGCAAAGAGACACGGACAGAGGCTTGAAAGATTTCACCAGTAAGAATGTATTACAACCAAACTCCCCAAGTTTTAAAAGCCAATGTATTTTCACATAAAGGTGAAGTAATAACAAGGAAGGAGTAAGAACCACTTACAGGAGAAGAAATAATCTTCTCTTGAGAAGGAAAGTTGCTTACCAGAATGAGATTTCAGAGATCACAATAAAAAAAAAAAATCTTGAAAAGGGCAATAAATGAGGAATAAATGAAGAAAATAAAAGCCCAGTGAAGAGTGATCTGCCACATTAACACAGCATTAATATGACATCCTTATAGAAAGAGAAAGCATATGGCCAACAACAGCAGCATCGGGCAGGCCAGGGATGTTGTCTCAAAAGAGGAAAAGAAGGCCTAAACTGGCTCTATTTCCAAGGGAATCCAAGTTTGTGATAAAAGACACAATTCCTGCCTAAAAGTAGCTCTCATAAATCAGTGTGCATTTTATGGTGATAAGGTTTGACTGGAAACATCACAAAAATAATATCAAAGAGTAAAAGCCAAAGTCAGACCATCTCTATGAAAAAAGGATAGTAACTCGATGAGAATATAAATCCTTCCTCTCCTTAGCTCAGGAGCAGAGCCACCACAAAACTGCTATGAATGGTGTGTCTGAACATGTGTGTCTCAGAGTGAAAGCTGTATCATGTGACTGAGTAAACTGATGATGAATGTTTAATGTACCTGAAGATTTATTCTAAGCCCAAAATCCACTTAGATACACATCAGACACTAATAAAAGACAAATCATCGTGGTTATAGATGAAAGTTCACAGGTATGAGAGTTCAGTAAGTATTCACTCCTTAAATTGTTTCAAAATTTTAAGTCAGTGTGCATTTCTTTATTTAATGTCTTCCTAAGAATGGTGGTTGATAGGCATGAATGCAAAAACCCTTATCCTGTTTTCTTTAATCAAAATTTACATCAGTAAAATAATAAAATTTAAAATCTTTTCTACTTTTTCTAAACATATACAATAGAATTCATACAAAAGAATGAAAACTTGAAGATGAAGAATAATTTCAGGAAATAAAAACAAAATTATCTTGAAAAATGATGCATACAAAGAACAAAATTATAAATAAAAAATATCAAAGTAGGATTATAAAAATATAAAAATAAAGAGTAGAAAGGAAGCATTTTAAAAGCTAAATATTTAACTGGGTAACATTAAACCAGGAATTATATGTATTACTTCTCTTTAAAAGTAGGGAAAAGCTAGGCATGGTAGCACACACCCATAATTTCAGCACTTAGGAGG
>NW_004955418.1:5860178-5861508 GCF_000276665.1 Chinchilla lanigera
AAGAAGAAGAAGAAAGAAAAAGAAAAGAAACTGAAATTTAGAAAACAGAAATCTTCATATCATTACAGATTTCTAAATGGGCAAAGTTTTTCCTCAAATGTGCTACCCAACTGCACGCTCATACACCTTTCAGTGGATTGGAAAGCACGCGTTTTCTCACATCTGAGAGAAACAATGAAATAAAAAGAAAAAAAAGTCCCTGCCTTTTTTTAATAGCCGTGGCTTGCCAGCTGAATGACAGTACTGTTCAGAAGAACTCTGCCTACTACCAGGTTCCAGAGTCAGGACGAACTGTTCTTCGCGCTTGACGCAGCAACGGAAGAGGTGGCCCGCGAGGCCAAGGCAAGATGGCACCGTGGGGGGGAAGGTGGGCCTGAGACCTGCGCCCTTACCTGTAATCGGTGGGCTTCTGATGTGGAAGGCTGAGAGTCAAACACCGAAAAGCACTTTCTACACACTTGGGAGTAAGAGTCGGGTTCCAGGGGACCCCTACAATGGAAACACTTCCTCTTGTGCTCCATCCCAAATCCTAGCTACAGCCACTGATCTGTGCCACAGAAGCCCATCTCTCCACACACCTTCCTGTCTGAGGAAAAAAGCCAGATAGATAGGCACAGACTTGGCGCTCCTGTCTCATAACGTCGCCCCCTGTTGGTGTGGAAGTATACCGTCAGGGCTAAGTTAAAGGAACTGACACACTCAAAAGATGCTAGTTTACCGAGCAAAAAGAAGAAATCTTCATGAATTACATGAAGATCCATTATCTAAGAAATGAATCCTTTATTCTAATTGATTTCTTAAAATAACTTATTTTCTTCATATACAATCTATAGAAAGGCATTAGATCCTGGAATCTCTGAGAATAGACCAAACTTTCAAATATTCTTGAAACAAAAGTCTGCACAGAACTGTGACAGCAAGCTTTTTACTAACCAAATATTGTTTAACTTTTATTATTCTTTAATGGGGTATAACTCTCCAATACTTTACAATTGTTCTGATTCAAAGCAAAAGGGTCTAAATCGCATGCAAATGGTCTGTATGGTCTCAAAGGTCTATAAGGATAAAGATTTAAAATTTCTTTCCTGCACCAATTTCCTTGAACTTATAACATGCACTGAGATGGCTAGTCTGGAGAAGTGACCGAGTATCTGGGATAGTCAAAACCATAAATATTTAATCTGAAAAGAAGGCTCCTATTTTGATAATTTGTTATATAATAACTTGTTAACTGCCATGTAAACATTTGTTGTATAAATTCATTTTTTAAAAAAAGAATGAGGGTTGGGGATATAGCTTGGTGGCACAAGTGCCTGCCTGGCAAGCACAA
>NW_004955418.1:5862941-5896361 GCF_000276665.1 Chinchilla lanigera
TGTGGTTTTTCTCCGGTACCGGGAACCGAACTCACGACCTTGCGCTTGCCAGGCAGGCTTGTTTTGTTTTGTTTTGTGGTTTTTCTCCGGTACCGGGAACCGAACTCACGACCTTGCGCTTGCCAGGCAGGCGCTTTTGCCGCTGAGCTAAACCCCCAGCCCTAGACAACTTTAATATCATTTAGATACTGCAACAGGCAGTTCCCTCCTTCAGATTATGCATAAAGATAATAATCATAATTGATATTATTATTAGTTCCCAGGGCTGCTATAAAAAAGTACCACAAATTGAGTGGCTCAAAAACTTATTTTCTCACAGCAATGGAGGCTAGAATTGTGAATTCAAAGTGTTAGCAAAGCCATGCTCTCTCCCAATCTCAAGCAAAGGGTATTTCCTCACCTCTTACAGGTTCTCAGAGCCCTGTCCTTACTTGGCCTATAGCAGCCTAACTCCAATCTCTGCCTCTACACCTGGCTGTTTCCCTATAAGTCTGTCTTTCTCTTACCTTCTTCTTATTTTTTTGGTACCGGAAACTGAACTCAGGACCTTGCACTTGCCAGGCAGGTGCAGTACCACTGAGCTATATCCTTCTTATCTTCTTATACGGACACAAGTCATACTGAATTACAGCTCACCTTAATAACCTCATATTAACTTGATTATATCCACATACTTATTTCCAAACAAGGTCACATTCACAGGAACCAAATATTACATCAAAGACATCTTTTTCTGAGTAGGGGGCACAACTCAAACCACAACACATGTTATTTTTTTTTTCATTTCTAGGGGTCAAATCCTGGACCCTGCATATGCTAGGCAACTACCACTAAGCTACACCTCCAGGCCCAGATGTGATCATTACATCCTGAGACACCTTGATCTTTACACCTTTGCAATTAAATAAACACCTATTTATTCCTACCCCTTACTTTCTGATCTTAAACCTATTCTTGGGCCATTTGAAACTTACCATGTACTGGTAGCTTTTAAAAAACTGTAAAAATCTTTTCTAAAACCTAAGCAGATTATTTTGTACAGCTGATCATCTTTAAATAAAGATACTCTAAAAATAATCAGTCAGGCATGATTTTTGTCTATTGAATATGTCCTCTTTCCGCTAGGAAATTCTTTTTATAAATATTCAGTGACTGTTTGTTATAAATTCTAAGAGCTTGCCCAATATTAAAAAAAATATTTATTTCCTCTGTTTCCTCTATGTAGCAAGCACTATTCAGGCAAAGAAAATAGTAATAAACATAATAAAAGTTCCTGTGTTCTTGGAGTTAGTTGAGGAGTAAGCAGGGATTATGGGAGAAAAAAATGTAATAAAAACAAACACACACATACATAACTAACAAATGCCACAATAAAATGAGTTAATACATGCAGAGATATACATATCAGTATATAATGCACAGAATTTCTTAGAACTAACCCAACACATAGTAAATGGTAGCCAACAAAATAGTTCTACTTGGAGTCCTAATAGTAGTGAGAGCAAAGATGCCAGAAGTGCTACATTAGGAAAGAAAAGTGCAAAGAAAGTAAATAATGAAGGTGGGGTCTGGAAGGTCACATGAGAGCTAATTCTAGCTAGAGTAGTCATGAGCGATCTCTCAACATAACATATTTTATCTGGAATGATGAAAAGAAGACAGTAAGAATGGGCAAAAGCATTAAAAATGGATGAAAGAGTCCCAGAGATAAGAAGAAACTTGATGTAATCAAAGAACAGAATGACTAAAGTATGAGTGATAAAGAAGAGTGGTACAAGATGGGGATGCTGATAGCTAGTTCGGGCTAGAGTAAGGAATATGAATTTTTTCTAGTGAAAAGCTGTGACAAAAATATAAATGAATGTTTAAATTTAAAAAAAAATTTAAAATAAAAGACACATTCCTATCAATCTCCCTTAATATCCTCCCCCTTTGTATTGAACACACTTATCCCACCATTCTTGCCTCTTCCTGAAGCACGTCAGGGAATCCACCTTCCTGAGTATCTTTACGAGATGTGATCAAAACTGCAGTGAATGCTGGGGCTGAGTGCCATCCAACAGAATGGCAGGTTTGTAAAACTACTGCAGTGTGTATGCACAGAGTCTGCCACTGCGCCACCTCTGGCCCTTCCCTGGACCACGAAAATTAAATGCTTTGAATTTGAATTGGTTCAAGGGATCAAAGCAGCCAAAACAACATAACTAAAGACACTCATGGAAGAACACTTTCAAAACTGCTTCAATAAGTGACAAGAATGATGGGATACTTGTGTTGGGGGATGGTACTTTGGGAGAAATTAATGGCAATGTGTCTTTTACTGTGACTATTTTAATTTAAATATTCACTGTACTTTTCAATGGTTCTTCCTATATAAGGATGGGGGGAGCAGGATAAATATGAGATCATTTACATATTGAGATCACTTTAATTGTGTAGAAAGTAAAATGTAGCAAGGGTAAGGGAGCAAGCACATAGCAGCTGCCCAAAGTAGCTCAGAGTACAATAAATGGTGGGCTTCACCGGATGACTACAATGCAGATGCTGACAAGAGGCCATTGGGATATATTTTGGAAGGAATACCAAGAAAACCTACTGTTGGGATAGCTACAAAACTTTAAAGGAATATTGAATGCAACGGGATGCCAGGATTTTGGCTTGAGCAACTGACTGAAGGTGACAGACAATGTCATTTAATAAGTAGATGTCTGTCTAAGCGGCAGATTTGAGGTTTGACAAGTTAAATTTAAGAATACCGATCCATTTCCTTTACTGTGTGAAATGATCCAATGGTAAGCTAATCTCACTAACAATGCTTTATTCATGTAAATGAACTGTCATACTTTACGTGTCAGTAGATATGACAAAGAATTTTAAACAAGTGTAAACATTATTTCTACATATTTAGAGCTATATTATAGGATGACATTATAAAAACAGAATATCACATATAAACTTCAAAATTGTATATATTTATTTTATTTTTAAAATATAAGGCAATAAAATACCTGAATTATAGAAATTTGGTTTTTCTAACACTGAGCTCCACCTGCTGGTAATTTCCTACCTTTAGGCATTAAGACTATTAAAAAGAACAAAATACGTTACAGTGGGATGTAGCCAGAAACATAAAACTATTGAAAAACTACATTTAGGAGACACGATAACATGTTCTTTATAGTTACCATTTATGGTGTTTAGCTGTGTGCTAGGCCTTGTGTTAAACATTACTGCAAACATTACCTAATTTCCAGAACAACTCTGTGAGGTTTACAGAACTTACCACTTCTTGTCAATAAAGAATTTTATCTCAGAGAGCTTATGTGACTTTCCCCATGGTTACATTTTCATAGCAAAAAATAGTTAAACTAAAGTCTCTCTGACTACAAGTTTGCTGGTTTAGCAACCAGGAGATACTGGTCAGATAAAAATGTAAACTTTAGTATCAGAAAATGTTGAATCTGAATCTGCTACTCTGATTCTGATCAAATTCCTTAATCTTCTCGTTTAGATATTCTTGCCTGAAATATAATGCCTTTGCAAGATTGACAGTAATAAATAAAATATCACACTCTATATCTAGCATTCTGTCCAGCACAAGAGAAACAGTAATTAAGGATTAACCCTTCCTTCTAATAATTTTTCTTAAATGACATAGTAGCAAAACCTAACATAAGAGGCTTTTGTACTTGCAAATGCTAATGAAGTATCTCTCAAAAATGATCTATTGTGAACTACAGAATTTTTAATTGCAACAGCTAACAAATTCACTTAGAAAAACCCTCTCTCTGTGGACATAATAAATTATAATTTATGCAGGTATGGGAACGTCACAATGAAACTCATTAATTTATGTAATTAATATGCATTAAAAATTATCTTAAAACCTTTCAAAATGAAAGATGTTTTATAGAATTGTAAACTTGTGAGCTTTTCAATTACTTATCTTTAAAATCTATACAGAAAGACTGGCTATACACAAAGCCAAAAAAAAAAAATCTACCAAGTAACATTAAGAATAACCAAGTAGTTGACAAGCATGGTGGCACACATCTGTAATCCCAGCACTTGGGAGGCTGAGGCAGGAGGGTCACTGTGAATTCAAGGTCAGCCTGGTCTAAATGATGAGTTCAAGGTCAGCCTGAACTACATAGTGAGACCCTGTCTCAACATCGCCCTCAAAAGAATAACCAAGTAGAAATAATGAGACATCAATAAGTAAAATACATCATGAAAATTTTAAGTGAAAGTTGAAGTTTAAGATTGGAAATTTCTGTTCAACCATCAAAAGTAGTATATTTAATCCTAATGGGGAAAAATTTGTATAGGTTTACGTAAGTTATATTTCCATGAACATAAAAATTATTTTAGTATAGAAAAAATATCCAATAATTTTCAAAGAAACTATAGATCTTCAAATTTTTTAAAGATTACATAATGAACTGAGTAGTAAATGTTCCTAATTGTACAGATACATCCTTAAACAAGTACAGGATATCTGCAATTGAGAACTATTCCTACAGAATACAGTTCTCCATCATATATTCAAACTTCAGGGCATGGTGGCGCACACCTATAATCCTAGCACTCAGGAGGCTGAGGCAGGAAGATTGTTGCGAGTTCAAGACTAGCCTGGCCTATAAAGTGAGCTCAAGGCCAGCCTGAACTGCATAGCGAGACCCTATCTCAGAATGAAA
The DNA here is from genome assembly GCF_000276665.1 of Chinchilla lanigera. Taxonomy (NCBI): domain Eukaryota; kingdom Metazoa; phylum Chordata; class Mammalia; order Rodentia; family Chinchillidae; genus Chinchilla; species Chinchilla lanigera. The sequence continues at coordinate 5,867,639 of NW_004955418.1, forward strand.
AAAAAAAAACTTCAACTAAGAGAAGTGATACTACAAAGAAAGATTTTAAAAACACACTCAGTCTATCCATTATTTTAAGTCTACACTATAATTTTGAATAAAATCAATTTATAGACAGCTACATTCTAAGGCCCAAAGAGACTTGATTTTGGTGTCATGGCCTCTATTTTCACCAAGAGATTCTCAATTCTGCAAGAGACATCCCTGTGAATATCCTTCTTGCATCAGCTACAGTGATACTGTCATGGGCATTGTCACACAAAGTCAATATTAAAGCCTCCAGTAATAAATTCAATTAGAGCCAAACACAATGCAGTGCATTGCAATGTTACATACTTTCTTTTACGACTATTATTACTTTATCTCCCTTTTCATCTTGGATTTTGGAAAATTTAAAGACAGAATAACAGCTCTAAAGTAGAAACTATACATACATGCTATGGTCTATCTAGTTTTTCCCTAGCTTTGTTTTTTTTTTGGTACCAGGAATCAAACTCATGACCTTGCACTTGCCAGGCAGGCTCTGTGCCACTGAGCTATATCCCCGACCCCTCCCTAGTCTTGATATTTTATTACAATTGATTTTTTTCCTGGTTTTAATTTCATATTTTGCTGAATTTTACTTTATTAGCTGTTTTATATACTCAAATGAATGAATGAGTGAACGAATATAAGCAAGTAAAGTAGGCAACATTAAACCATTACAAAAAGCCTTCCAGTGTAAGGATCACACATGCTCAGAGCTGTAACAGTCATCTACGAATGAGTTAAAACGAAAGCCTGATTACCTAGCATTGGTGTCATACTCCCTGTCGTATTCAGACACCAGACATGGTTGTTTTGCTGGGCTGCATTCCTTAGAAGTGATAAAGCGAAAGCTTTCACATTTCCAGCTAATCAGCTGATGGGATCTAAGGAAAATTAGAAGGATATAGGGACATTCCCTGGTGTTCTAATCCCAAATCAAATCATATAGCTGCTCAGCACATAGTCAAAGCTAACCTGGATTTAGAGAACTGCAAAAGAAGCAACATCTCCCTAAATCACCCAAGAAGCCTGTAAGGAATGATAAACAAAATTAGTCTTTCATAGCTCTATGGGGCCAAAAACAAAACAAATTTTTTTTTCCACAGTATAGGTGGGAGGGGCTGGGGATTTAGCTCAGCGGCACAGCGCCTGCCTGGCAAGCACAAGGTCGTGAGTTCAATTCCTGGTACCGGAAAACAAAAACAAAAACAAAAACAAAACAAAAAAAAAAACAAAAACACAGTATAGGTGGAAAAAAACCATTCTTGTTGCATTCTCAATCTACCAAATATCTTAAGTATTTGCACTCCATCACTGTAAAAGTATAGTGTATCTTTCAAAATAGAAAAAATTATGATTTAATTCCATAGCACAACTTCCAAAAGTGTAACGAGTAACAACTAAATTAAAATGGGGCCTCTAAATTGTATACTGTCATCAAATACTAGAAAGTACACATGAATTAATTTGTGAGTTAAGGTAAATAGTGAAAAATCACGATCATCGCATCTGTACAGCAGAACTATTGTTTTACATTTCTTTAGAGAAAAACCTCATGGACTGTCATTATTAACAAATGGGTTGGCAAAAAAAATTATACAATTTAACACAATTATACAAATGAAAGATGGCATAAAATACTACACAAGAAAATGCTACTTGATCAAAATATGGTAATTTTATTAGATTCAATGCAAGAATTAAATCCTTTGGAAACATGATCAAATATAATATGAAACTGATTGCAGCTACAAAAGTCTATGTAATTCTCAAAAGAAAGAAAAAAACTAGATCTCAGTAAGAATATTCATAACAATTTTTGAATTTTGTCTTATATCACCCAACCGTAAGTGAACATGACAGAATTATACAGCAATTTCTTTTTGTAATAATACACCTGCACTGGGGCCTAATAAATGGCAGATTCTATGAATGTATTATACATAATAAATTGGAAAAGATTACACATCACAATACATAGATATCTATAATATTTGAACACTGCTAACATTAGCTATGTCCAAATACCCAGACATAGTTAATAACAAACTGAAGGAACCAGATGTATAATTCACATCTGTACTCACCCATGGCACTCCTTACTCCCACAAATGCTACAATTCATTCATGATATTTCAGATTTCTGTTGGGGGGGGGTTGCTAAATTATTGTAGTAAATGTCAAAAATTTCCATTTCATTTTATCTTATTTAATACTTCCTAATGAAAACTTTCTAGAATCAAAAACTTCATTTGTTATTTATCAAATAATTCCATAGAAACAAATTTTCTTAAAATATTACAATTTGGCTTTTGATCTAAAATTTGAATCAGCCGGGCATGGTGGTGCATGCCTGTAATCCCACCACTCAGGAGGCTGAGGCAGGAGGATCATTGTGAATTCAAGGCCACCCTGGGCTACAAAGTGAGCTCAAGGCCAGCCTGAACTGCATAGCAAGAACCCTGTCTCAAAAAGACCAAAAAAAAAAGTAAAACTTGAATCAAACAGGACAATGGATTTTCCTATCAGTCCACAAAGTGTTATCATACATTAGATTTTCTTAAACTTGACAGCAAAAACTTGACATTTTCAAGGAAGCTTGTTTCAATAATTATTTTTAAAATTTAAAATAATTGTAAGTGAGAATGTCAATACAGTTGATGCCTCTTGCCTATAAATTCTTCCTGTGGGCAGTGTGGACAGTCCCAGTTTACAAAAGAAACAGGAAAGTTTTCAAGTCCACAGGCAGTAAAGATGGAAACGTGCAGAGCAGAAGGAGAGAGAAGAGGGAAGCAGGTCGCACTGCACCGCAGTACCCTCGCTCAGGCAAGGGCATGAGGAAGGAATAAGAAGTGTGCATTAGCCGGGCGGGCGTGGTGGCGCACACCTATAATCCCAGCACTCAGGAGGCTGAGGCAGGAGGATCGTTGCGAGTTCGAGGCCAGCCTGGGCTACAAAGTGAGCTCAAGGCCAGCCTGAACTGCATAGGGAGGCCCTGCCTCAAAGAGACCAAAAAAAAAAAAAAAAAGTGTGCATTACAGCGCATGCTCTTCTGTCCTCTTTCTTCCCTCATCCCTTTTTGCTTTCATTTCTACCTTCTTCCCATTCCTGTATTTTCTTTCCCTCTCATCTCCCTCATTTCTCACTATGGATCTTCCCCCCACTCCCGCTCGTTTCTCTTGCTGTCTTTCTTCTGTTACATATTCTTCATTCTCTCTTTCTTGATTATTCCTTCATGGCATAAGAGACAAAGGAGTGAGTAAAAAGCAAGAATTCCTTCCAAAACCAAACATTACTCAAAGCTACCCAATTTCTCCCCTAAAATGTCCATTGGAGAATAAGACCAATGTTCTGGCTCCATAAACATTGTGGCTTTTTTTTTGAGATAGTATTTCATTAAATTGCTCCAACTTGACATCCTCCTGCCTCAATCAGCCAGGACTATAAGTGTGAACCACAGCACTGGCCTAATTTTTACAAAATAAATAAACAAAGGAACAAGAGCCACTTAACTACCAGATGATTTGGAAAGACTACACGTCTGGTGACACAACTAAATTTCTCAAAAGATAACTAGTTTTCCCTTACCATCTACGTCCAGGCTGGGGATATAGCTCATGGCACAGTGTCTGCTTGGCAAGCATAAGGTCCTGAGTTCTACTCCTGTACCAAAAAAAAAAAACAAAACCACACACATCTCCATCTTGCTTAACTCCACCTGACCTTTTGCCTCTACTATTCCTGCTTTTAGCCCTTTGGTCACTAACTTTAGAATCTAAATGCCTATCATAACCCATATCCTACTTCACCTCAACTACCCACCAAGCGACACACCTACGCATGTCCTCCTTGCCCTGGCTAAGGCCTTTTGCTGCCACCTGTAACCCCATCATCCCCAGCTACACTACTGAGAAGGAAGCTGTCACTTCCAAAACTAGAAGAGCATGTCCTTAGCCTTCTCCTCTATTCTAATTGTGCATTTCTCTGTATGCGTCTGTCAAATTAAGTTACTTTTAAAAGAGGAAATCCAGGCTAACACGAAATCATGAAATGTGTTAAATTCATCCTCAACAATCTCTCACTTTCTTCTCCAACACCACATCCCTCACCACCCTGTCTGTCAGATCACGACTGCTATGTAAGGCGTCTTTTCACATGTCGGCACCATCAACGCAGTGTCATCCCCACCCTTTTCCACCCCTCAAGCATCTGACTTGAGATACCTTAATCCCTAATGATGCTGAGTGCACTGTATCTGCAAGAGGCATTCAGAATTTAATAGGACTCTAAGACAAAACCCTTTAGCCACTAGTCCTCAAACTTCTTGAACTTCAAAAGATCCGAAGATACAGCACATTCTCATCAAATATACTAAGATAATGTTTCATAAGGACTTGTTAATAAAAGAGAAAGGAGAAGAGAGGTACAAGGCCCATGGGAAAAATATGAAGAAGGGAATGGGTAACAAAAAAAAGTCTGGCAGTGACATTTAGAAAGCTGCCATTGCCATCTAAGTAATTCAGAAAAGACAGTAATATACTGTACTTTCAAAATCACTACACAAATGTAATACAATCCCAATCAAGTACCAATAGCATTCCTCACAGAATTAGAGAATGCAATCTTAAAATTCATATGGAACCAGAAGAGACCTAGAATAGCAAGAGCAATCCTAGGTAACAAGAGCATGGCACAGCGTATCACAATCCTGGACTTGAACTTGTAGTATAATGCTGTGATGATAAAAACAGCACAGTATTGGCAAATTAAAAAAAAAAAAAAAGATTTGTAGATCAATCAAACAGAATAGAAGATGTACAAAGAACTCCAGGCCCACTCAGTGATCTTACCCTAATAAAAAGACCAAATCCTTTTGCTGAAGGAAAGATAGCCTCTTTAACAAAGGGTGCTGGAAAAACTGGCTCTCCACATGCCTGAAATTGAACCTAGACCCAGATCTCTCACTACACTAAAATCAAAACGGACCACATATCTGAATATTAAAACAGAAACCATATGCTGAAAAATAGGACAGGTAAAACTTTTGAAAACATAGGCATAAGTGAAGACTTTTTGAACAGAACATCAGTTGCACAACAAATAATACCAAGAAACCACAAATGGGATCACATCAAATTGAAAAGTTTCTTCTGCACAGCAAAGGAAACCACCAAAAACGTGAAGCAACAATCTACAGAATGCAAAAGCAAAACTTGTTTTCCAGCTACTCCTTGAAGGACTAATATCTAGAATCTATAAAGAATTCAAAAAAATTAAAGACCTAATTAAAAAATGGGCACCTGAAATAAACAGACATTTCTCAGATGAAGAAGCTTAAATGAACAATAAATACATGAATAAATGTTCAATATCACTGGCCAGTCAAGAAGTGCAAATTTTTCAGCACTGAGATTCATACCATATTTCTTACAAATGTATACTTGTTCTTAAACTGAACTAATACAATCCACCCAAGAACTGCCCCAAAATGTTTCCGCTCAGTCTCTACTCTTCTTCATAGCTTCCCCGCTTCTTTCACAGAGATACACCTGCGGTTATGACCAGCACCCACCGTATGGTCGCCATCCATGGTAAGGCCCTTTAGGAGGTCATTTAAAGAAATGTGGCACTGAATAAAAGTCATAAGAAACCACTGTAATCATTCTTTTGAGCCTTAGTACAACAGAATATGCTCTCATTTGAAATTTTAAAAATGACTTATTTTGGCCAGAGTGGAGAAAAGATTGGAAGGAAGCCACTGTGGACAGTAATGGAAAAGTTAACAGTTCATTATATTCCAATTGCATTTCTTAATCATTATTTTCATTACTAATAGGGCAGAAATTTTTTATGTTATTACCAAAGTTTCTACTTACTGTCTTATGAACTTCTTGTTCCTAGTCTTCGTCCACTTTTAATTAGCACATTACATTTTTATAAAGCAGTTTGGATGATGCCCTTGGCCAACATTAATTGTTTATTACATTTACAACACACGTTATTCCTTTTTTACTCTTCATTGTTATGTAGTTTATTTTCTGACAGAAAAATTTTCATATTTTTTCAGGTAGTTAGTAGCTTTATTTTCTTATATTTGCACATTTAGTATATATGGAGTTTATTCTTTTTGTACCATGAACTTACAGTTTAAATTAATATTCATCCAACATACAGAATAATGTTTTGATTTTCTTAAAATATCCTTATACTAAGATCCTATATACAAAGAAGCTTCTTCATGCTACATATTCTCCACTACTCTGGCAAATGATCTTGTTCCTACATTATGCTGCTTTAAGTACTGCAATCTTCCACCTACTGAAATGTTATTTTTTCAATTTTCCATAATTTCAAATTTCAAGGAAAAATTTTATTTTACAAATGAAAAAATAATCATTGAATATAATAGCATTTAAGAATTTTTCATTCAAATTGCACTGTAAAAGAACACTAGCATTAAAATGTGAGTATAAATGTTCTTTTTATAAAAATTGTTTCATATGAGATTTTAAATATAAACTTTAATGAATGTATGAGAAGGGAAAGAAACTTCTAGTAACTGAAATGACACCACTACAATCATTCTATAAAAATTACCTGGGTCAGTAAGAGTTAGTATCAAATTCCTCACAGTGCTCCATTGACTACGTGACCCAAGTGTACCTACATCGCTGACCCTGTCTCCACCACTCTCTCTATTCCAGTCACACCTGTTTCCATGCGGCTTCTCTATCGCAAGCAGGTTCCCACCTCTGACCTTCTGGACTGTTTTTCAGACTCCCTGGAACTGTCTCACCTCAGGCAGTCTGGTCCTTTGTTCTCCTAGTTTTTTCAGATCTCTGTACAAATCCCTTATAAGGGAAAACTCTCTTGACCTTTCCTTATAGAAAAACATCTCTCAGCACTCCTTTATCCTAATATTACTGTGTTTTTTTCCCCAAAGAACTTACCTCTACCTGACACATTATAAGCTTAATTGCTTATCAACTGTCTACTCCAATTAAACTAAAAGGCCTATGATAACAGAAAAAAAATTAACTCTATTTTGTTCTCTACTGTCCACCAGAACCTAAAATTGTACCTTACACCTAACCAATACTCAATAAATATTTATTGAATGAATACATGAAAAAAGGAGTACTGATATATGCACAAGGATCAAGTGACGCCTAAGATCAAGGCACACAACACATTGTATGCTATATGATTTCTGTATATAGAAGGCATATAATTTACTATCATGCTTTTATTTGCATACAATGTTTCTGCAAGTTACTTCAGAGGGAGAGAGACCGGGGACTAAGGAAGAAACACTCAGACCCGTGTACAGGTGCATCAGATTGAAAGAAGTTAGTTGAGATTTTGCCTTTATCAACAGGAAATACATAAGATAGTGCTGCATTAAAACCTATAATTCACACTGAGGAATTCAATTATTACATACTAATTAATTTATGTGTGAACTAAGATACACTATTTTAAAAAACTGAAATAGAAGCTTTCAGTATTCCATAATATGTAAAATATGTTTACATACATTATCTCATTTCAGTGTCACAGAAGTCCAGGAAGACAAACAAGGTAGATACTCATTTCTTTTTTCTCTGAAAAGGTACACTCAGGAATCTCACTCGACTTACACAGCAAGGACAAAATTCAGCTCAGCGCTCTGACTCTCAGTCCGATACTTTCCTCAATGTACTATTATTTGGTGAGTTAAGACTTACAATTAACATTTATGTGAACTATTGAAAGAAAAACCATACTTCATAATAAACACAGATGAAACTCTAACAACACTGTCAATGTGATGCCTTGATTAATTTCAGTCCTTCTCACTGTTCTTGAAATAGCAGACATCAATGTAAAATGGATTACTAAGTCATAATAGGCTATTTTTGATGAATCAGATATTTTGTTGAAAATGCAACAAAACAGGCTTTTTATTGTTTTTGTTGCTCAATAAGTTATACAAATATATGCTGCATGATAGTCTAGGCAAAGAGGCTTTAACACAATGCACAATTTCAAAACATCATAGTTCCCACTTGAGCAGCACACACACCAAAACCAGAAACACCATAAAAGGCAGTCACAGAATCCATACACATACTATTAAATAGGAATCTATTGTATGGCCCCAACAATTCTAGATATATCTGACATATAAGAGGGATTCTTTCAATGAAAATTATTATAATATATTGGGTCCCAAAGCACATGCTGTTATAAAGTAAAATAATTGGATTATTCTGGAGTGAAAAGGAAGTTCAATTCCTGAATTCAATATATATTGAATAAAAACATATTGTGTTTGTACAATTAAGATAGCAGAAGAAGCAAGCTATATATATACATATATAATATATATAAAATTATATATACACACACATATACCTATGTACACACATGGAAACTCAGTACGGCCGTTTACTCAGGGATTAGAAAATTCTGGTATTCACATCACATCATTCCAAGGGAAGCCAACAGTGTTTACTCTCTTAACTTGCCTCAAAAGGCAAGAGCTAGAACTGAAGTATCATATAAAATAATCGCTGGGTTTATAGAGCATTTAAGCAGCTCAAAATACCTTCAGAGTTATCATCACATTTAATCTGTCACTATGCCAATCCTACAAGAAAAGATTTATCTTCTAAGTCAGCACTTCCCACAGTCTACCCATTAAGCTGTGGTCATTCAGAAGGGCTCTGAAATGCGGGTAAGACAGTATTTTTGGAGACTGCATCCTGTAGGCCAGTTCTCTTGAGCATCTGATATTAAAGGCTTAAAATTCCTAAACTATTACAGTTTCTTCTAGTTTAACCCAACATACTCCAAATTCTCACAGCTCTTTGAAACATTTCATAACTTCCCACAAACCAGTAGAACCTACATACAGAGAAAACTGTCTACTTTAAGACATCAAGTCAATATGACAAAACTCCTAAGTCAACACTCCTGTCGGCCAGGAGAATATCACTAGCACAGTCAGAAATGCCTTCTATGAATTTATGAGAGAACTGGGCACAGGAGCACTCACCTATAATCCCAGCACTCTGGGAGGCTAAGGCAGGATCAACTTAGCAACTTCACAATACCCTGTCTCAAAATAGAAATTAAAGAAAGAGCTGAGGATGTAGCTTAGTATAAAGGCCCAGAGTTCAATCTCCAGTACCAAAACCAAAACAGAACAAAACATCACCTTTTTTTTGGGTTTTCGAGACAGAGTCTTGCCATGTAGTTCAGGCAGGACTCAAACTCATGGCAATCCTCTTGCCTCCGCCACCCAAGTACTGGGATTACAGGCATGCACTACACCTGGCTGACCTTTAGAAATTTTAATGGTCTCAAATGCATTAAAGAGGGATTATTTTAATGGTCTCAAAATTGACATATAAGAGGGATTCTTTCCCTCATTAAATTATTTTAATGGTCTCAAAATGCATTTGCATTTTCTCCAAATGCATTAAAGAGACATATTGTTATCATTCACTTCTTCTTCTTTAATAAAGTACTGACAAAGTTGAAATGAATTTAGATTCCTCTAGCAGTACAGAAGCATCATACTGAAAAGAAAGAATTTTTAATGTTTTCTTGTGTTACAAATACTCTCAAATGAACCAAAAAAAAATTTTTTTTTGTACTGGGAATCAAACCCAGGACCTTGTGCTTGCCAGGCAGGCACTGTGCCACTGAGCTATATCCCTGGCCCCAAATTATTTTAAAATAATTTTAAGATTTATAAAATTTCAAGTTTTTATTGTTGTGGAAGACATGAAGTGATTATCAGTCATTCTATACCTTTACAGGTGTGTCATTAAATGTTTCACTTTATTATTGATCCTGCTAATCAAGTCAGTGATGAAAAGAAATAGTAGTGAATTCAAAAATCATAAGATTCAGTTATCTGTTATTATGCTATGATCAAATGATTTAACAACATGTCTTCCAAGAGCAATTTTTTTCTTAAATTCTAACCAACACCTAGAAAATAAACATTGGCATTCAGAGTTTTACACTTAAATGTTTAAAATTTGTCTTTTGACCACTCTGGGTCTCCTGTGAACTGATCCTTCCACTCCCCTCTTAATGTTTTTTCTTGACACAGCTGAAGCTCTCCAGTCAGTCATTACAATCACTGTCTTACCTGAACTTTTGCTCCCTGCCCCTCTGACTTGACTTATCGAGCACATACAGCAGAACCACGGCTTAAAACACATGCAGTGTGGTCAGAAGGTGAATTCTGCCTCCTCTAGGCAGCCTCCTTTCTAACCCGACAATATGGCTCAACAAACCTGGCAGAAAACTACAACCTTGCTGACTAGTCCTGCCTAAGATCTGTGATTCCAATAATGTGTAGCCCACCTTACAGTCTTGGTTACCTAGTACACAACCACAACCGTGACGTTACTCAGCAATCACACATTGTCCTGGTCTAGTCATTCTCCCATTCCTAGATGATTTCAGTCCTCCCCCTCTTCTTCAAACATCTAACACCTCTTCATGCACCTCCACTCTCAGCCAACGACCTTGACTTCTACTTCACTGAGAACAAAGAAATCGAAGGAAAACGTTCCAGTATCCCTGTTAGCAGCATAAACACCCACTACCAAGAACTACCGCCTTGACTGTCAATGATTATGCCAATATTAAACCCAGTCCACTGAGTATTATATTCCACCATCTCTCACCTACTTAAGGAATTTATTCTGGGAACTGTTCCCCTTTCTCCCCCAAAATGATTAATTTTTGCCTTACTACTACATTCAACATTCAGGTATAACAAAATTCCTCTTTTTTAAATACTTAACATTCCCAAACTTACTGCCCTATTTTTCGAACACTTTTGCACAAAGGTCCTTAAAAATTTTGTCTTTGCTTACTATATACAATTCTTCTCTTTTCCTTCTCTTGGCCCAGCTGAAACAGGGCTTTATCTTCATATTCTATTGAATCTCAACAATGACTTCCATGTTGCTAACTCCAGTGTTCAATTGCCTTATAACATCCATTAACAACATTTCGCATGATTATTTCCTCTGCTTGAAAGACTTTCCACACACGGCTTCAAGATCAGCTGACTGTCTTGATTTTCTTCTCCACTACGTTTTCCTTCATCTCTTCTAATATTTCCCCTTATCTAGACATCATAATTGAAGTGCCTCAAACTTCAGGCCATGTTTCTCTTCTCCTCTCCAGCCTCTCTCTCTAGGTCACCTTGTAGTCAAACACCATCTGTACCTTGTACAACTTTAAATACCATCTGATACCTATGACTCTTAGCTTCATATCCGTGGTCCAAATTATGTTCCTGGCCTCAAGAGCCAAATAGCCAAATTTCTACTGCCTTACCTTTTAGGAAAGATTAACTGAAGTCTTTATCTTCCTTATTAAAACTGCTTCAGCTATATTCTTTCTATTTCACTCAAAACTAATTCCATTTCTCTAACACACTGGCTACAAACCTTAAAGTCATGTAGGACTCCTCTCATGTTCTACCATAGAGGAAATATCATTGGCTCACTCTTCAAAATACATCCAGAAGTTAAACACTTTTGAACCTACTTAGCGTTACCATCCTTGCTCGAATCATTATCTTCTATTATGTTATTCTAATAGTCTTATTCCTCCATCCTTGCTCCCCTTAAATATATTATTCTCAACACACTTGCTATCATGGTCCATTGAAATCCAAAGTCATATGATGTTTACACATGTGGGTCCGATTTATTTCACTTATGAGTATGGTCTCTAGTTGCATCCATTTACCTATAAAAGGCTCGAGTTTATCTTTATAGCTGAGTAATACTCTATTGTATAAAAATACCACATCTTTTTTATCCATTCCTCAGTGGACGGGCATTTGAGTTGTTTCCAAGATTTAGCTATGGTAAATTGCACCACTATAAACATGGGTGAATGTGTATCATTGTGGTATGATGTTTTCACTTCTTCTGAAAAAATAGCCAGATGGCGAATAGCTGGGTTGAACAGGACTTCTAACCCTAGTTTACTGAGGAATCTCCAGATTGATCTCCACAGCGGCTGCACCAGTCTACACGCCCACCAGCAGTGGAGAAGGGTTCCTTGTTCCCCTCAGCCTCACTAGCATTTGTTATTGCTTGATTTCTTGATGATATCCATTCTTTCTGGGGTGAGATGAAATCTCAGTGTTGTTTTAATTTGCATTTTTTGAATGACTAATGATACTGAACATTTTTTCATATATTTATTTGCCACTTGTATTTCTTCATCTGAGAAGTGTGTATTCATCTCAGACGCTCATTTCTGGATTGGGTCTCCAAATTAAAATAAAAACAAAGTCATAGCATGTTATTCCTCTAACAATCCAAAGTAGTAACACCCTATTTCAGAGAAAAGACACAATCTATAATTGTGGTCCACAAGGCCTCAAGATCTATTATTTCTTGTCTCACCACATTTCCTACACTCCCCTCTCCCTCTCCCTCCACTCACTCCTCCTTGCTGTAATGGCACAGTCTGAACATGTCCTACAATTCTTTGCAGCAGATGTACCCTGTGACTGGAATGCTCTATCTCCAGACATCAAAGTGGTAGAGTAGCAACCTGCTTTAAGTCTTTGTTCAGATGTCACCTTCTGAATGCTGTCTATCCTACTTTCTTTGTAAGGGTAAAATATCACTGTGGGTATCGATTTGAGGGATGCCCTATCTGATTTATAAAACACAAACTTACTGCTTTAAACAATATATAGTAATTCTTTATAAAATTGCCAAATTTAACAAAGACTTATTAAATTTTAATTTTTCATTCAAGATTTACTAAGGGCATTGTTTCCACTAACAAATAAAATGTATTTGTAATACCTATTTCAGTTATTTAAAATAAACTGGATAAAATTAAAACTGTAATACCACTTAGTAAAAATTAACAAGGTATTTATCACTTCTTATAAAAGAAGAGCTTGAAGGTCTCAAAAAGGTAGTTTATTCTTTTAAGCTGTATTACACATTATATCTGAAATAGTTTATTCAGTTCATGTGGTGATTGTCTTGGTTACTTTTCTCTCGTTGCTGAAACAAAATACCCAACGCCCAAAATGAAGGAAGGAAAGGTTTATTTAGCTTACAGTTTGTGGAGGTTTCAGTCCATACTTGGCTGGCACACAGAAAGAAGCAAAGCAACAAGAGCAAGGGGGGAATGGCAGCTGAACAGCAAAGCAGCCAGAGCAAAAGGGAGGAATGGCGGCAAGCAGCTTCTTTCCCTGCCTTACATTGTAAACAGGCTACCCCCACCTAAGGGGCGTGTAGCTCTCACATAATCTCCATGCCCTCCTCTTCCACAGGCTCAGGATGTATACAAAGTAAGCACCCTGGCTTCCTGCTGAGTCACTTAGCCAAACCTCTAGACTTCCCAAGTTGACACAATGTATCAACCATAACAGTGATCAAAGCCTTTACTCAATGATTATGAAAGATTAAACTCAACATGATCACAAATTCTTAATAAGAATTAAGTATTGGGATGTAAACATTAGGAACAGCAACCCCACAAAAAAAGGAAGGGGATCAAGACGTGGATGGAGGTGGGAAGGCGGGTAGGGAATGGGGATGAGGATAGGAATTAAGATGTGGTATGGGCATATACTCACTCCACACAAGAAATGTGAACACACTGCAAACATGTACTAATAAAGAAAATGAACTGAAAAAGAAAACTTTGAAAGCCAGGTTTTTAAATCACCATTATCAAGTAGGAAGAGCTATTATCTACCAACCTGGTAACTATCTTTTATTGTCATGATACTGTCCATAGGGGTTATCTGCATATAAAATCAAATTACCCAGTATGAACCAATCTGCCATTAAAACAAGTCATTAACTAACTAACCAATTCTACACCCACCTGGAAACATAGGAATGTTTTATAAAGCACCATGAGAAAACAAAAGGTTTGAGGTTTTCAAAAGCAAAGTAGAAAAAGAAAACCTGATGCTCCTACAAAAGAATGCATATGCCGGACAGCAAGAATTATAAAATACCAGGTGGTGGCACACTCCAATATCCTGACTAATCAGGGAGCTGAGGCAGGAGGATTGCAAATTCAAGGCCAGTGCAGGGAACTTAGTGAGACCCTGTCTCAAAATTTAAAAATAAAAAGGGTGGTGATGTAGCTCAGTGGTATAGCAGCCCTGGATTCGATCCCCAGTATCATCAAAATTTTTTTAAAAAGCATAAAGCAAGAAGGAAAATCTAACAAAGTCCTTGATATATTTTACATTCACTAAGATCCTTAGAGGAGAACTGGACAGCAAGGAATTGCAGTTCATAAATTGATGTGTTAATTGATGACAAAAATGGGCCATAACCATAGTATTTAATATTTCATAGCCATTTTCACATTCACTGTGGTTTCATATATAGCACAGCCTTTTTTTTCCCATGGAGACATCTGCAGCTATTTAACAATCAAATTATACCACTTAGAATTACATTAACTAAAAATTATTAAAATATCAACTGTGAGTTCATTAACTAATATTTCTATCTACAGAATATACACCCAGCAAACCACAGCGAATAGCTCAGACCTTCTCCATTACAGCCTTATTGACATTTGGGATTTGATAATCTTTCACTGGGCATGTGATGGAGGAGCTGTTCAGTGCACTGGACAATGCTGAGCAGACTCCGGAGACCTACGCACCCACCAGCTGTAACTGGAGACATTGCCAACTGTCTCCTGTTGGGTTGGGCAAAATCGCTCCTTAATGAGAACCATCCACAGACAAAGAGAGGGAGATGGAAGGAAGGGCAGGAAGGAGGAAGGGAGAAAGATAGGGAGAAAAGGAGGAAGGCAAGGAGGAAAGAAGGACTTACACTACACATTCTTAAAGAGCTAATAAACCTATATAAATTAAATTTTGAGTTGGTGATTTCTAATGGATCTTATGTATAGGCAAAATATCTTTTAAAAAATAAATCAATATTTTGTATGGTGAAAACAGTAACACGCCATCAATCTAAGGTAAGATTCTATTGTTCTTAAAATGAACAAAAATTAAATAGCTTTCTCCTTATGTCTTATTTCTATCTTAAGAATAACACCCTACCTTCCTGCTGTTTCCCAGGAATAAAAACAACTGCAGTCTTTCTTTTCAGTTTTGAAGGCAAGAGAAGAGCTTTTTTTCCTCTGACTCTACAGGTGGTTCCTTAAAGTGCTCTCCAGGTGACCTGAGGTGACTGACAAGTCTATTCTGCATTTACAAACAAGTTTAATAGGACCTGCATTTAACAAGAGTGATAATTTGTTATAGCAAACCAGAATTAATTCACTAATAACCTAGACACTACTCTGTCAAGCTTCTCATCGGATTACTCTTTAGCTTACCATAGACGTAACTGATCGTGCATCTTCTTCATAATTTACTACTGGAGGTGGCTCTTTCCCATCATTTTCTTGCACTTTTTGCTCTAATAATTCTTTTTGTGCTGCAAACTTTGCCTCAGTGCATCTCAGCTGCTGGACAGATTGTTTCAACTCTTCAAGAGTCTGTTTTTGGCTGAGCAGAAGCACAATACTACAAGAGAATAAATCAAATATAAATTATTTCAACTTAAGAAGTAAAGATATTAATGGACCTTATATATTTGTGGATTATGCTTTTGTTTCCTTTAATTTTCCTCTTCTAGGAATCTTTCAGAATAATAATATGAAAATAAATATATTTTAAGTGATCACAATAGTTATTAAACATTGGCATTAGGAAAAGGAAAGAAAGTGTCTGGAAGCAGAAACCAAATTCAAGGTACTTTCAAAGATATGATGATCTATTACACACATTTTCTTTTACAACTAAGTCATCTAACTCACATAGTAGAGAGACTCAGGACCACATGTGCAACTAAAATGAATGAAAATGACTAAATGAGAATCTTAGATTTATTTCAGATCTCAACGGTAATAAATGAAGGGTCAGATTTTTGCCTAGGGTAAAATAAATCAAGGTGAGAACCCAGGCGCCAAGCTGTGTGTAGGTCTGAGGCATGCATGTTCCGAGTCAGGGAGGCATGTGTGTTTGTTATGACAAAGACGGAAAGCTGAGCGTCACTGAGGGAATGCCACTGTGGGAATCCAAACATATCCCCAATATTAGTAACATAAAAATAGTGTATTTCCCCGTCTCTCCCATACAAAACTACCACTTGAAGACTGCCCTCAATGAGAATTTCAAACCAATTTACACACATGAAGGCCACAGAAAACATATCGGTAGTGGGAATGCCCCCAGAAATAGTCTATAGCTATAACATTAATATCTTAAAAGAACGGTGCCAGATACTACTGAAAGTAAGTTATTAATATGCAAAGGACCATAGATTAGGAAGCTTTAGAATCAGAAAACACAGTAAAAACATGTTACCTTCTGAAACTAAAACTTAAAAAGGCCAAAACAAAAATGGAATAATTACTCGTAGGCACTAAGAGATTTATTTAAAAATAAGCTGTGGACTGATGTCTTAAGAACTAAATTCCAATCTAATTAAGCAGGGTGCAACCTCAGTAACTACTACCATATCTCCCTGAAAACAAGACCTAGCTGGAAGATAAGCCCAGGCATGATTTTTCAGGATGCACCTAATATAAGCCTTATCCCAAAAATAAGCCCCAGTTAACAGTCCACCAGATGGACATATTTAGCATATGGAGGGCAACACATGACAGACACACTGAATGATAAAGTAATAATATTAATTTCTAATTAAATATAAATACTATTAATGATATTACTCAAAACAAATGACAATACATAATTAAATATTTATATATACCCAAGAGGCACCTTTGGAGGAGCAGTAAATGCCTATGTAAACAGATAAACTCCAGACTTACTGTTGAATGACCAGAGTGCAGACACAATGCATAAATAATGTATACACTTGATAATGAACACACATGGCTGTGTCTAGTATGAATCTTTGTAATTCAATACATTGTGTTGTATGAATGTATTTAAGGTACTCATGTGAAATAAACACTTTCTTAATTTTGATGCCTGCAGTTTTCCATCACTTTTGCCAGTGTCCTAAGACTTTATGTAAGGCTGAATTTTAAAATGTAAGACTAATTAATCTGGTGAAGGAATTTTCAAGGCAGCTAAACATTCAGAGCTGTTACTTTTTGCTCACTGCTGGGACAAAATACCTGACGCCCAGAATTAAGGATGGAAAGTTTCGTGCTATGATTCCAATACAATATTTCAATGAACTGAATGATTATGTGCTGCCAAAATTTCTAAATTGAAATCATAATCCCCATAACGGTAACTAGAGGTGGGGGTTTTGGGTGATAACTAAGTCATGAGGGTGGCCTCCTTATAAACAGGATTAGTGCCCTTAAAAAAGATTCAAGATAACTCTCCCACCCATATTCTGGGATGTGAAGATGCAATGAGAGGCAGCAGTCTGCACCCCGGAAAGGGCTCTTAAAGAACACACCCAAGTTGGCATCCTGATCTTGGGACTCCAGCCTCCATAACAAAGTAAAATTGGGAAGTAAATTCTGTTTCTGGGTGTTATAAACCACCCAGTCTAGGGTAGTTTTTTTATAGCAGCCCAAACTGACTGTGACAGAAATTTAATAACAAACAGTAAAAAGAACTATATTATAAACAAGAGAAGTAGGACTCCTAATACTCTAAGTGGTTTAACAGGATAGATGGAGTTGTCATTCCCTGAAATAACTAATACTAATGAGATAAATAGGTGAGGCTGGATTAGACTGTACAGAGAGATTTTTATTTCATGGGGAACATGGGGTACTTCTAAAGCATCCAAAGAGACATTTAAAGTAGGGAAGAAATATGAGAGTAGCAAAGGTGGGTCATCATTGGCATATCACCTAGGGAAAGACTTCAGGAAAAAGAGTTACACAGCCTTGGGCATGCCTTCAGTAACTCCAACATGGACTGGCTGAGTGGAAGAGATCTGAGTTTGCACAGGGAGAGACTGAAATGAGTAACTGACATCCTGAGTTCCAATGGTCAAGAAAAAAGAAGGAACATGACGTCAGTAAAGTCAGATACTCTTAGAGTTCAAGTAAGATAGTAGCTAAATTTAAATACCGACGTAAGACATTAGCAATCTCAGAGATACCTATTTCTACAGGGCAAAGGCAGAAAGAGAGGGAGACAGAGAAGGAGAGAGGGAGAGGCTGACTGGGAAGTGAAATGAGTGAGCACAATTACCCAGAACAAATTTAAGAGAACAGAAGCTAAACATAGCAGTTGGGGTCGGGAGGAATTGAAGATCAATAAAGGGCAAAAGATTTTTATGATCTGAAGAGAAATCAGAGTATGGAGATCAATAAAGTGTTTGGGGGGGGTTAATGGTATAGTTCAGTGTAGAACACTAGCCAAGCATGCAGGAGGCTCTGAGTTAGAGTCATAGCACTACAAAAGTAAATTAATTAAATAAAGGGGAGGAGATATTGGGGAAGTGCAGAGAGGTGGAGATCGTTAATTTTTGTCTTGTTTTTGGACTCTAGACAAGTATATTTAAAAATGAGTCCAAAGACCCAGTTGAGAAGAAAAAGCAAACATAATATATATAAATAATATAAAATTCCTGGGAAGTAAGGGATAATAGGATATCAAAAACAAAATCACAAGGAATAAATGAAATGGACTTAGAACAAGCAACATCTATTGAAATAAGGAAAAAGAATAGGTCCTAACATGGGTGGGTTTAGACAACTAGTTCCCAAAAATAAGGCAATTGTCAACTAATGGTTCAAATTTTTTCTGCAGTGTACAAATCCATCTAGTGATTGCAATAAAGAAAATACAGTAAATGGATAAGAAATTCGACAGAAGTGAACAATATTTGAAAACCTGTGCAGAAAGTAAGAGCAAGTATAGATCAAGAGAAATCCATTATAAATCCTCTGAGGACACTGATAAATCAGACAAGGTCTGTGAGCGTGATAGCAAGAAATGTAGATGGGCCACTCCGGATTAGAGAAACCACACAACAGCACTGCTATAGAATCAAGCTCTTACCAGTCAGATCAGCGAATTGAAATTTTAGGTGAAAACTTCTATTTTGAAGCAGTAAAAAAGATGTCATTAGTAAAACACAAGAATTTAATAAGACAAAGTAAAAGGACCCAGCGAGATCAGTCAGACACACAACAGAAAGAAAAAAATATCAACACAGGATATCTCAGAGACTTTTATAGGTAAAGCAGATTACTATTGGCTAATATGTTTGTTCCCTTCTAACACAGTAAAACTAATTTCTAACATAATATTAGTTTATACTTTTTAAGCTAAGAAATTTACAGTGTTTCTGATAAAAATGGATGTGGGAAAATAAAGACAGCTTTTAACAAAAGATTCTTCAGAAAATATTTCAAACTGTTTTAAACGTTGAGACATAAAATCAGTATACTATATTTTTAAAAAGTCATTTTCATAGAGTCCTAGAAAATAACTGAACTACACAAAGTTTTAAACTTAAAAATTTCCATTTCCAGAAATGTTATGCCTATAATATCATGTAACTGACATATTTCTGTAAAACTGCATCAATTAAACTTTCCACCTTCAATTTTTTTTTTCTTTACTCACTCAGACTTATTTATACAGGACTTAGAAGATTCTTCGATTTTCTTCTCTAGCTCCAGGACAGCCTCCTCTTTATTTAAAAGCATCTGCTGTGTTTGCATAAGTTCTTCTGCTAAATTTTTCAACCTATAATGAACAATTTCAACATTATCAATCAACACATTAATTATGTTGACTTTACACATATTTTTAAAAAACCATTCACACATCTAAGCTTATAATATCCAAAACAATAGATACATGTAATTTAATTTAAATTGAAATTTCAGTTCCTTGGTTCAATAGCCATGTCTCAAGTGCTACACAAAAACAGGCAGCTGCTTTATCAGTAGGCACAGAAAAGAACATTTCAATATTCACAGTACTCTTGGGCAGTGTTGGTCTAGAATCTTATTTCTTCAAATAGAGAAAGACAAATGGAAACAAAGTACTAAATGGAAAAAGGAATACAAAAGTAAAAGATACCTGTCATATCCCAGATGTGTACAATGGAAAAACCATGCTTTCTGTCTTTAGACAAGTGTGTATTCACATCCTGCCTTTGCTACTTCTTATCTGAGACACTGGACAGATTATTAAGCCCACTGAATCCATTCTCTCACTGATTCTATCAGTATATAACACCTGCCTCGTGGCACTGTTTGAAGGAGCAAATGAACAAACGTACTATATATTTACTGACTGGCACTTGGTAAACATTGACTTAACACAAACCATTATAATTTGCACATGCTATCTCATTTAACTTTCATAATAATCATGAGGTAGATAATACTGAACTTATTTTAAAGAAAAGAAAGTGATATTCAGTTGTGTGGCAGTTTAAATTGATGGCAAGCTATTTCTAAATCCCTATATTACAATAACACTTTAGAAAAGTATTCTATATAGATTTGAAAAGAGTATTATACACCAAATGAATACGTACACACAGACCAAATAATTTATGGCTGCAGACAATGCATTTAGTCCCTGATGGAAATATTTCTACCATAAAAACATACATACCTCTCATGTAGTGTTAAAATATTTATGTTCAGCTTTTCAAGGCAAGATATGAACCCCAAAAGATGTAAAAGAAAGTACTAAATAATCTAACTTTATAAAAATTTAAATTTATTGAAAGTTAAAGAAATCATAACCCAAAATCAAAAATCAAACTTACAGTCTTACTGAAATGTTTGTAGTACAAATTATGAACAAAAGCCCTCATACTGAAGAAAAACTCTCACAAGACAACCTAACACTGAGAGACAACACAGTAGGAAGTTCAAGAAAAAATTCAAATGATCAATAAGCATGTGGAATTATTCAGTATGCAACCCAAAGGCAAATATCTTTAGGTTAAACAAACAGCAAATTACCTTTTACCTACTAAAACTGACATGTATGGAAAAGATCGATAATATCCAGTAACTACATTGAAAAAAATAGAAACACTTATATACTGTTGATGTGAAAAAATCAGTACAAATTTTTCAA
This sequence comes from Chinchilla lanigera, assembly GCF_000276665.1. Taxonomy (NCBI): domain Eukaryota; kingdom Metazoa; phylum Chordata; class Mammalia; order Rodentia; family Chinchillidae; genus Chinchilla; species Chinchilla lanigera. The sequence goes on from NW_004955418.1 coordinate 5,888,757, forward strand.
AGGTCAACTTGAAACTGTTTCTCAAATTTTAAATCAAGATATGCTTTGTCCATCTACATACCTGTCTTACCAAAAACATGCACAACATGCACAAAATCTGTTTGTCTGAAGATGTTTGTTACAACACTGGTTATGAAGCAAAAACTAGAGAACATTTAAATGTCCATCAATAGGACAGTGGCTGAGTAAATTTTAATTGACCTATGATATAGTAGAGCATCTAATGCCACTAGAAAGAACAGGGTACACATAGGAAAGATTCTTCCCAGACATAATTTTCAATAAAAGGTAAGATGTAGAAGAACACACTGTTCCAACATATATATTAAAGTACATGTATGTGTACACATGCATTGGACAGAATTTTGTCCCCAAAATTTATCTGTTGAAGCTCTGCCCCCATATGATAATATTTGGAGATGGAGCCTTTGGTAGGTAATTGGGATTAGAAAGTTATGAGGGAATGCTCCTTATGATGGAATTAGTTGCCTGTAGTTATTTCATTTCTTTCTTTCCTCATTTACATAGAAAAAGAGATCCTGTGAGCACAAAGGAAGAAGGCAGACATCTATAGGTCTGAAAAAGAGCCCTGACTAGGAACTGGAGCAGTTGGTATCTTAATCTTAATCTTGGAATTCTTAGCTTCCATAATTCTGAAAAGTAAATTTGTTATTTAAGCCACCCTCTCTATTGGTAATTAGTGTGGCAGTCCAAGCAAACTGATGCTATCAGTGTATATTTATGCACATGTGTTTGAGAGAAAAACCAGATTACACGAACAAAATTTTTACCAGTGCTCTGAGAGACATGTCATTGGAGTATACTATGACTTTTGACAAAAAAAAAAAGCCTTTCATTGTTGACTCATATCTATAATGTTTTAATCTCATAATAAGAATGGATTTAATTTTTAATTATTAAATGAGGTAATAGAGATGAAAGGGACAGAAAAACTATGACACATTGAAAAACCTCAAATTGATTGTTCCATATTTATTTAGAGTTTAAAAACATAATAAATCTCAATAGGTTTCTGAGGACATTAGGATATAGAAAAATAAAATCAGTGATATTTATATTAATAATCCAGAATTGTCAGAACAGGTCAAATTAATGTGATCATTCTTTTCTAAGATGATTTTTTTTTCTAAGATTTTCCTAGATTTGATGAGAATATCTTATAAAACACATCTTATAGAAATAAGATATTCTCATCAAATCTAGGAAAGTTATGCTTTTGACTATGATGGAAAACAAACTTCAGTTATCTGGAAGTTTACTTGCATGGAAGAGTTCACATTATGACTATCATATAAAGAAAATACTATGTTAAAATTATATAAAATTTATTTTATTTTATTTATTATATAAAAGTTAGAGAGCAAATAATACATTACGCTTTGATGTTTATAAAACTCTGGCCTTCTACATGATCTCCTTTAAATGAAGATAGTACACACTGGGATCTGTTTCTGAAACTGTCTAGCACTTTCTACCACCAGTCTGAACCAGGCTGTCATCAAAGTCTTAGCCACGTTACATCACAGTGGGTTCAACACAAAGTTGCTTCTTCCCATGTTTAACCACTTTTTTCTCCTCTGTTCTGTTTTTTTCTTCTTTGCTCTATGATCTATTTCTTATTCTCTTCTCTTCCTGACTTACCCTCCACCTCTCTTCTCAACAATGCCTTCATTCATTCAAGTGAACCCTTACTAAAGACTTTCCCTGTGTCATTCTGCTGGACACCAGGACTAAAACACTAAACAAATTTGCCCTCAGGAAGCTTACAATCTATTAAAAGACTTCAAAGAATAAAGGTTAAATGGTTTAAAAGAGTGAAATTTTGTGGGAAAAGTATTTCTGCTTTCTTACCACTATCCTATAAAACACCTGAAGTATGTGGATTAAAGAAAGAGAAAAACATTCTAGTAAATTTAGTTTATCTACAGGTGACATAGTCAGTATAATAATAGTTTGCAGTTTTCAAACTACTATACCCCATCATGCTGTTACTACATTTTCTGTGCAATTATAGCAATTAACTGTTCAAAGGCGCTTTCTTTATAGTTCAAATTAAACATTTTGGTAGTTTAATGCAAAATAGCTAAATATTATAAAATAAAGGCAAGAAAAAATCTACTAAGTGACATAATAATTGCCAGTTAGAGTGAAAATACAGTTTGAAGGCACTTTATAAATAAGCACTTAAATGTAATTCTTCTAACAAACTACTATTATCTCCATTTACATTTGAGGAACTGAGGTACAGAGAATATAGAATTTGGGCAAGGTCACAGAGCTTGTCAAATGGAAGGCCTGGTAACAGAACCTAAACAGCTTAAACTCTGAGTCTATTTTCTTAATTAATATTCTGCTTTAAGTAATTCTAATAGAAAGTATCCTCTATACATGCTTCAATAAGTGCATAAAGATATAAACACAAAGGTGTTTATTGAGGCTTACTGAGAATACCTTATAATGTAAGGCATACACAGAAAAGACTTATAATGTAAAAAATGCAGAAATGTCTTCAGCCAAAAGTAAGTTCTTCCTCATTCATAAAAAAAAAAAAAAAAATCACACTGGAGAGAAATCTTGTGAATGTAAGAAAGGTTCCATTCTGATGTCACACCTCATTCAGCAGAGAAATTATAATGTGGAAAACCCCTTTGCCTGTAAGATATGTGGGAAAATCTTCAGCCACAAATCCAATCTCACCAAGCAAGAGCACTTTCATAGCAGGGAGAAACCTTTTAAGTACAATGAATGTGGGAAAGCCTTTAGTGAAAAAACAGTGTCTCCTTAAACACTGAATGACCACATTGCAGAAAAGCTTTCTGAATGTAATAATTATGGAAAATCCTTTATCCAAAAGGAAAACCTTCTTATCCATCAGACAATTCACACTGGAGAGGACCTTTTCGAGTCCAAGGATTGTCAGAAAGTTCATCGTTCAGAAGTCAAACCTCATCAGACACCAGAGAATTGATATGGGAGAGAAGTCCTTCATATGTAAGCAGTGTGCAAAAACCTCTAGCAGCAGAACAAATCTTACTGGAAGTGAGAAAAATCATGTTGGAGTGAAATTCTTTAAATGTAATCAATGTGGAACAACTTTTAGCCAGAAGAACCCCATAAAGCATCAAAACATTCTCAGTGGAGAGAAACCCTATGCATGTAATGAATGTGGAAAAAGCCTTCTCCCAACAAACATCACTGACTGTCCATGAGAGGACTCATTCAGGTGATAAGCCTTATGAATACAATATATGAGGAAAAGCCTCTCAGAGCTCATCTCTTACTGGGCATGTGAGAAGCCATAAAGGTGAGAACCCCTATGGTTATAATGAAGCTTACTCCAATTTCTCAACCCTAGACCTGCATTTGAGAATACACACAGGTAAGAAGCCTTATCAGTGTAGTGAACGAAGAATACTTTTCAGCCTAAAGTCACACCACATTAGACACTAGAAAATTCATACGCATTAAAACTACTGTGAATATCTTCAAAATGGGAAAACATCCACCAGAGATTTGCATCTCACAGTACGTCAGAAATATTTTGAAGCAAAGTGAGGTGAACTTTAACAAATGCTAATACTTAGAGAATACCAACAGGTCATACTAAGAAAAAGACACTGGTATGATGAAAAAACTGTGATCAACTAAAAAAACTACAGGAAAGGGAACACTGTCACTCCAGATAAAATTCCCTAAAATTGAGAACAGGAAATAGAGGCCTGGTGCTGCATTCAGCATAAATCTGGAGGTCTTAACCAGCATAAGAAAAATAAGGTGTAAGGTACAAAAACACATATTATCATCTACTGATAAGAAGGCTTTGTCATAGTGACTCAGCATAGCAAAAGAGATTCTAGAAATAGACCTATGCATTTATTCAAATTTGGAATATGAAAGAGACAGCATTAAGACATGAGAAAATAATAAGACTTTTAAAAATTACTTGGAGGTAATCTGTCTTTGGGAAAAGGAAAATGGCCCATGAGTTACACAGAAAAGTAAAACCTATAGGGATTGAAGACAGAATTATGACCTTGGAAGCAGGAAAACAATGCTTGGAACAAATCCAAAAATACATATTAGTTTCACTTGTATATATTCTCAGGAAATACCAGTGTCTTCTTTGTAGCTTAATTTGTAGAAGGCACATATTGGAGACAATTTAAATATTCATCTGGAACAAAATGGAAAGTTCTTATGATGAATACTACAAATGCATCTATAAAAATCCAACAAGTGACAGCCACGTGTTAATGGAAAAATCTAAAAAATGTTGAGAGGGGGAAAAAGTTGCAGAATGATTCATATCGTACAATGGCTTTCTATAAATGTGAATGAAGCTTCCTTCATGAAGTTTGATATTTTACAGTATATGGGTAATGAAAACACGTATGTATATAAATGTTTTCCAAATTAATTGGGAGGACACAGACCCAGCTCTTGGTGCTGGTGGCCTGTAAACAGCGGAGAAGGAAAGAGAACAAGAATGGGGAGGGGGCCTAAGCTTCGTATACAAATATCCATTTCTCTTTTTAAAAATGTAAGTAAATGTATGAAGATACTAATTCTGGATTGTAGTATATGAGTGTCTTGTCTTTTTCTGTACTTTTCTCTATTTTTGAAATTTTACAAACTTAAAAAAAGGGAGCTGTGACTAAGAAAGCTGTACTGTAGAAGTCAAGTTAAAATGGAATGATTCCCCAAAACTGAACTATTTATAGAAATTATTCCTAAAATTTTATCAAGTGGATGAGCTCTGTATAATAAGAAATTATTTTATTAAAATTTACAATGACACAAGGAAAGTATATATAGAATAACCCTCATTTATATAAAAACATATATACATGCACATACATGATTATACAATGATTATATATTATATATATAATATATGATTATAGATACACTCAGGAAAGACACATAAACTTTTCCATGAAATAACTCTGGAAGATTATAATGGGAATGTTTACAAATGGAAAGACACTTTTGATCTTAATGTAGATCCTTTGTAAGACTTCACAAATGTTATTATCTGCATGAGTTAATTGACTTTTTTTCTTGCTGTATCACAGAGTAAACAAGGGCCTTGATCATGTTAGCCAAGCACTGTGCCACAAAATTACATCCCTAGTCCTACTGGATAATTTTTAAAAATTCAACTGCATCTGAAGATACAAAAGCCTAAAATACCTACTATGGATAATAACATGTTTTCAGAGGTTATACAACACTTTTTTTAATCTTCAAACCATCAGTTATGATTACCTAAATTTTATAGCACTGCTAGACACAATTCCCTAAAAATTATAAATGATTTCTCAAAAACAATCTTGACATTTATTTCTTACATGAAATTTTCAATACTGCCATTTCAACTGTAATATTTGGGTTAATGTTAAAAAAAAAAAAAGGAAAAGTACACTCAGTCATAGTTGCCTGAAGTAACTTTTCTGATATTTTTCTGTTTAACTCCAAAATAAACTAGAAGTAAACTACATCCACAAACTCTTCCTTTAATTGCAGCTTCCTAGTATTTTATGAATGACTTTCTCTACCACAGTACAAATCTTCATGAGCGTTTCTCAAGATTAAACAGAAGGCAGTTCCTAATCAAGCAAACTTTATAAATTTCTACTAAATGTATTCACCTCCAAATATCCAACCTAATCCACTCCAAATAAATGAACCCACCTGATTCTTGCAGCTTCTCTATATTCCCCAAACTGTCCCCCTAACATGACCTTCCTTCTGATTCTTTTACATCTTCCCAATTCTTTCAACTACCTTATTTCAAATATATTCGCTGAACGCAGCTTGACAAAATTCCACGATGTGTTCAACTACAGGCCAAATAAGCTAAGATTATGAGTGGGAAGAGCCAAACACAAACTTGGCAGAACCAAGGTTCTCCTTAAGGAGTGCAAAAATATTTAAGTACTTTACGCCCCGCTGAATACAATTTAATTCATGTAGTTGGAAGCATTAAGATAGAGTCATCCTCTACAACAAGCTGTTGTGGTCTAGATCTAGAATGTCCCCCAAACTCTGGCGTGCTGAGAGGCAGGGCTGTGGAAGATGACTGGATCGTGAGGACACCATACTCATGGGTGGATTCATTAGTAAGTGTGCTGTGAGGAGTGGAGTCCAGTTAAAAGCCAAGTCCCCGGGACCCTGACCCAGAAGGGTATTCTCTCCCTCTCCAGCTCCTCCCGTAGCTCTGTCACCTGGCTGTGGCGATGTAAGCAGTTTCCTCCACCAGGCCCTTCCACCATGACCTTCTGGCACTGGAGTCAGCCACCCATTTACTGAAAACATGAGCCAAAATGAAACTCTCTTCCTTTTTAAACTGTGGGTACCATGGATTTTGTCCTAGTGATGTGAAAAACTACGACAGAAATGAATTTTTTTTCTCTGACGGTCTGGAAAGTAAATATTTTAGTCTTTGCCACAAGAAGTAAAATCAAGGATGGAGTGGTGAGCAGCAGAAAAAGCGCCTCTCTGAGATTTGCTGTCCAGACACTGGAATATAGAAATGCAAGGAAGAGGGGAAGGGAAGTGGCTCTTCTGGAACCAGTTAGGATTTGAAGTGAGAAATGAAGCCACACGAAAGAAGAAAGAAACTTCAGTGAAGAAGCAGGAGACAGTGGCTAGTGGTGTCTTCTTCCTGACTCTGGACTCGATGCGTGAGAGCAGCAGTTCAAACCTATGGGCACACAGCAACTGCTGGTAAACTGAGCGGCCTCCATACAGAGATGCAGCAGAGCAACAGAGGAGCGGATGCAATGGACTGCACCGACTAGTGAGCGGAGCGGGTTTGGCCATCCCACAGGGGAAGGCAATTGGCGGGGAGTTATCTTGGAGAAGGGCTAACTAAGCTCAGAACTCAGAACAACTGCTGGCTCCATCCAGAGGCTTCCAGGTGAGTTCAAGTCCAAAGAGGGTGCACTGACTGCTACAGGCTGAACGGCTCTGATCCCAGCCTCACAGCCTTAAACCAGTCTGAACTTCAGGAGAAATAGAGGTGCAGCTTGCTGAGATTATCCACTGCCCTGCTATAAAGCTTCGGCTGGCTTCCTGGGATAAATCAACACAGATCTGGACTCCGTCTCCACACACTGGGAAGCATGTGCCCTGCTCCAGTCCCTGGGTTCTCCACAGCAGGGAACAACAGAGCGGACAACCAACAGACCGACCTGATTGAAAAAGACAGCAACACCCAGGAGAATTTCCCTTGAGGACTGAGTCACGCCCTTCCATAGAGACTGCGTGAGAGACAGCTCTGTTTTCACTGTGGGAAGCCAGCATTGGTGGCAGAAATCATTACATTGGGGTAGGGGGATCCTGAAGAAGAAATATACACTCTAGTGATATGTTAGAGCTCTGGCACTGCTGCCAACATCCAGCCTCTTCAATGAACAGTGCTGGGAAAACTGGATATCCACATGCAGAAGATTCAGCCTAGACCCATATATCTCACCACACGTGAAACTAAAATGAAAGTGGATCAAATATCTAAATATTACAAATAAACACAATCTGCAGGAAACAAAAATAAGTACAACTCTTGAATCACAGGCATAG
>NW_004955418.1:5897686-5899113 GCF_000276665.1 Chinchilla lanigera
GTCCTACTACTAAATTCTATGGCTTTATTGAAAAGAATAGTTAATGTTTAATTGTTTGATCAGTCTTAAGTGCCTATATTTGTTTAGCTGAGTAACCAATTTGAAGATAACAATATGCAATACAATATTTATTGTTAATTTTCTATCACCTTATTTGAAACTCTGTATGCTTCTACTGTTTGGGTGTTGTTTTGTTTATGTCTGTTTGTTTGTTAATGTGTTCTTGTTCTTTATCTTTAAAAATAAAAAAAAAATTTAAAAAAAAGAATGGGAAAAAATTTTGCCAGCTAATCCATGGACGAAGATTAACATCAAAAATACATAAAGAACTCAAAAACTTCAGACCCTCCCCCATAAATAATCCAAATAGTGGGCCACTAAAAAGAAAAGATACTGCTCAGAAGATTAAAAGGTCAATAAATAAAAAATGCTCATCATCTCTGGCTATCACAGAAATGCATATTAAAACTTTACTGAGATTCCATCTTACCCCAGAAAAAATGGCTATCATCAAAAAATCTAATAATAACAAATGTTGGCAAGGATGTGGGGGAAAAAGAACCATACTACATTGTTGATGGGAATGTAAACTATTATAACCATTATGGAAATCAGTGTGGAGATTCTTCAAACAAGTAAAAGTAGAAATTTCATTTGACCCAGCTATCCCACCCCAGGTACCTTCCCCAAAAAGTTAAAATTATAATATTACAGGGATACAACTCTTAAAGACATCTGCACCCATGTTTATGGCAACACAATCAATAATAGCTAGATCTTAGAAACAGCATATATGCCCATCAACCAATGAATGGATAAAGAAAATGTGACATTTATACATAACGGAGTACTACATTGCCATAAAGGAAGATAAACTTGATGGATTCATAGGTAAATGGATGCAACCTGAGAACATAATGCTAAGTGAAATAAGTCATATACACAAGCTCAAATATCACATGGTTTCAGAAAACATATATATTTATTATAAATTAATATTTGTCAATCAAGTGTATCTTTTCATAGGATCACTGGTCATTTGTACTTATTTCTCAAGGAACTATCACTCCATTGTTTCTTTCATTTCTACTAAAATGATGTTTCCACACAATCACAACTAAATTAAAAATTTTAAGCTGGGCATGAGGGTCTATGCCTGTCATCTCAGCTACTCAGAAGATTGAGCAAGAATGATTATAAATTTGAACCCAACCTGGGCAACTTAGTGAGATACTATCTCAAAGTAAAAAAAGGGTGGAGAATAGAGCTCAATGGTACAAATCTTACCCAGCATGCACAAGGGACTATTTTAAATCCCCAATACTGCAATATTAAAAGAAACATTTTTAAATGATAGTAATGCCTTCGAGAAGTAAAAGGTGTTCACTTGTGGGTGTGGTGGCCCATGCCTGTAATCCCAGCACTCA
>NW_004955418.1:5899518-5925157 GCF_000276665.1 Chinchilla lanigera
TACTCACTTCATGGCTGCTCGGAAGCAGAGCTCAGGGAAAGATGACCAGAAGACATGACCTCCAAAGACATACTCTCAGGGACCCACTTCCTCCAACTGGGCTCCATCTCTTAATGGAACATTTAGGCATGAACATCAGTAGATTGATGGAGGGATTAGATAGAGGCTCATGATCCAATCACCTCTTTCAGAGTTTCTTAACTAGTCAAGTTGACATTAAACTTACCCATCATATTCTACTCCGCATTAACTCTATACCCAAATACACATAAATAATTCTTACTCTCTAATAAATACAAAGTCATAATTCTGCATAATATAACTATCCCATGTGTGACCAAAAATGCATTAACATCCTAACCAAAGTTTCAACAGTTTCACCCTTGTTCAGAAGTTCAAATCAGAAGTCTTCTATGAGACTGAAGGTAAACTCTTAGCTGTAAACCCCTACAAAATTGAAGAAAAGGGTAAATAACAACAAAATACTATAGTACAGGGAAACACCCAACTTCAAGTGAGGAACAGGAAGATAAAAAAGAATCAGACCAAAGAAAGACAAATATAGAGGGTAGATATTAAGTCCTGTAGCTGCACATCCTGCATCCAAGCACATGGTAGTGAGACACAAGTTCCAAAGGGCTTAAGTAGCCTCACCCCTATGGTCTTGCTGGTTGTAGTCCACAGTTTTCTCTTGGGCTGATTCCACTGCGTGCTGCTTTGTTCAACATATGTGCCACGTTTTTGGCATCTCTAATGCATACTTGATTCATTCCCACAGCTTCACACTCACACTTCTCAAGGGCATGGTGCCTAGTCTCTCAGGCATTCCTTTGAAATCTAGGTGGAAGCTTCGCTGACCCTATAACCCTTGCATTCCACATGCTGAACAACCAGCATCATGTAGACAATGCCAAGCTATGCCATCAGCTCAAACAGTGTGGCTTCTAGGTACCTAAATGGCTGAGCACAGTGAAACAAATCCCAGGGAACCAATTCCCCAGGTAGCCCCTCTGGAGTAAGGGGCCTGGAGGCTCTGCTCTCAGATAAAAGATTCACACTTTTACACACTCAGGCCTGTGATGGGTGGAGTCTTACTGAGTTCTGAGATGTACTCAAGCCATTTTTCTCCTCTCCACTTTAAAGTACAGTGATACCCTAGTTGTCGAGAGGCTGCACACTTGAATTTTCCACTACTTGAGAAGGCAAGTTTGAAAAAAATTTGTTTGTTGTTTGTTTTCTAGACAGTCAAACCAAAACTCTGACTTGAAAAATCTGTATTGGCCAAGAATGAGTCACACATCACATCTCACCGCCAACACAAAAGGATGATACTTCAGTCAAAGCATTGCTCTCACCCAGGCCACGGATAGTGCCTGTGTCAGTGTATTAAAACATCTGTCACTGTACTTTTATTTGTACATTATTTGTATAAAATATTGTAACTATGGCTCCAAAGAAAGATGTATTCTTTCTTTGATACCAGCAGTAAAGCTAGGAGGAAAACTGAGAACAATAGAGTTAAAGAAAGAAATCACTGGGAAATTTGTTAAAGTCTTGAAAAAATACATTTATAAGTGTAATTTTTGGGTCTCAGAACCAATTATTTGGTTTTCCATTATTTCTTATGGGAACAATATGTTCAGTTCTCAAACTTTTTGGTGTTCAAACACAAAATTGGAACAAATTGAGTTCAACAACCACAGTATCACTGTACTTGGTTTCTTTTTTAAAATACTAATCTCTTCAACAAACACACTTCTTGGCCTCAATTTTACATAGGTTTTTCAAATCTTTCTGATCTGATGTATGCTCCCAGTTCTTGCTACGTATCTGAATAAAAAGACCCAGCAGGATCCATGCCAAAGCCTGAACACTGGTCTGCCCTGAAATTGCCTCAACTACAGCAAGTAGTCCAGTACCCTGTAACTCAACCTCTTGCAAAGTCTCAGGACATGGGCAAAATGTAGGCAAATTTTAGTCTTTCAAATTTCACCTGCAAACTAGTTCCAAAGGCTTCTGAACCATGTGGTCAGGTAGAGTCACAGGAACATTCCCACTTCTAACACCAATTATATGTACCATTGTTCAGCTTTCCCATCAGTGGGACAAAAGAATTGACACCTATAAGTTAAAGGGGAGGTTTAATTTTGCTACTAATTTCATAGTTTTCAGTTCATAGTTGGCTGGCTCCAGTGCAAGAACATCATCTGAAAGGGCATGATGGAGCAAAGCAGTTCACTTCAGGGCAGCTGGGAAGAAGAGCACAAAGGCAGAACACCAGCAGAAAAGATATACCCAGTAATGGCACACCCCAATAACCTGCTGTCTCCAACTGGGCCCAACCTTGTAACCTGCATTTAGCTATGAATGTCAGTGAATTAATATAATGAGTGAAGCATCCATGATCCAATCACCTCTCCAGCACTCCAGCAGCCTCTTAATCCAGTCAAGCTGACAATCTCAATCATCATTAATTAGTGCCTTAGATTTATCTTAATATTGCTAACAGACATACTGAGTTAACTCTTGGGATAAATTCTTGAAGAAACCCTAACCTGATCCTCATATCCTGAAAACACTGTTCAGTGAAATGTAGCTAAAGTTTTGCCTCATAGGATGTAAGCAATTAAATATTCTACCACATTATCATTCATTTTACCTTTATTATACTTTTGTTGATTCCTTCATCACCATAATTTAAAAATAATGATTAATGAGCTGAATTCTATTCCCACTATACCTTAAAATACAATAAAACAAATTCTTCTTTGGCTATAAAATCTCTGATTGTACATTAAGCCTATAATAGGTAACTATTTTTACTTTTAGTACATTATACTCCAAGCTCTATGTTCATTCATTTTGGTATTTATGGAAATAGATTATCAATATCAGTATAAACCTTGTGAAGATATTAGCCCATATATTAAGTATATACTGGAGATTTCGATACATAAGTGAATTATTTGTGAGCAACACAGTGATAAGAAAATATCAGATGTAATTTATGCTATATTCTTTACCATGCAGCCCATGAATTAAGATATGAATTGTTTCACTGCATAGAAACTGAGAAACTCCACCAACCATCCTGTGCCCTAAGTTCCCACTCTACTGCTTACAGCAGAGTTTCTCAGTCTCAGCACTACTGATGTTGTTGCTAGATCATTCTTTCTTGTGCGAGGCAATCTTATATACTGCAGATATTCTGCACCAGCTAATGTTTCCAGGCAGGGTCAAATATCCCTTGAAGGACAAAATCAGCCCAGGTGAGGATTACTAGCTTAAGAGACACCTGATGCTGTAAATGTCAAAGTCAGTCAATAGTCAAGAGAACCCTGTGCAGGGCATCAAAAACTAAAGAACAGCTTCAAGAATCGCAGTAGGAAACACTGTGTAATACAAGGGCGCTCTCATACCTCCATTCCTTTCAGAAGCAGTTCATCATCTCTAATTGTTCAACTTTCACTTTGAACAGGGGATTTATGAAAAGGCAATTGTTTCTTCAATGTTCTCTGTCCAGCTTTGAAGGTGTGAAATCCTTTTCCAAGAACTAATCCCAGAATACTACCTTAGGAAACTATCTGTATCTCTACAATGTTATTGAACACTAGGAGATTGTTTAATTATATTAGATAAGGAATTTGGGCTGAGTTATTTGAGCTGAAATTTAAACAGGTAAAATAACAGGTTTAATATTGAAAAGAAATAAGTGAATAAACATCTCTTGCTCTTGTTCTGATACAAAGATAAACATATACACTGTTTATTGATAAATATATTTTTATGCTATCCCAAATGGTTCTACCAATCAGTATTGCCAATGAAATGGAATAGAAATATAACTGAAAAGAATAAAGCATTATTCCAATATAAAATATTAGTTTTATTCCAATATAAGATACTGGGCAAATTAATGTAACATCACATGAAACAATGATTTTCATAATGACCAAAATTAGCGATGATATTGGGTAAAATTAACATTTCTCAAAATATAATGTTGTTCAAATTTAATTTACTTTGCATTATCTGCAAAAAAATGGGGATTTCAAATGTGATGAAATAGTACTATAAAGCAATGATAAGTCATATTTGAACTATACAAGTTTTCTCAATACTTACATTATTTGCAAACTTTCTGCTGTTAAATTATTCCACATGATCTCATTTGCCTGAAGGTTTTCATTTTCTTCTAATAAGGAAGTATCAAATACAATTTCTTGTTCTTTAGCAGCTGTTGTTCTAGTAAAGTATGCCAAATAATTCTGATCAATATTAGTAAATTATTATAACATATACATACTAGTATACACTGAAGGCAGAGTACTTATTCTTACTCAAAATTGTATCTACAAAGTAGATACAAAATAATATGAAGTAAACTCTAGGCATCAAAGATCCAACTATGTAAGTGAATCTTAGTCTCCTCATTTATAAAATACAGATATTAACTTGCTTTGTATCTGTCTCAATTCTAGTAATTATGAAAGAAGATGCATACATAAAGAAATAACTTGTAACTCAGTAATATAATAAGTAACAAATTTTAGGAATAATTATATAAATTAACATTGAGAGTTTTTGAAAATGTAAAGGAGACAAATTAATCTACGATAAACAATTTCCTAGAAAGTTCTCAGATATTTCTTATTTTAATTTTGATAACTGTTTTTTTAAAATATAATACTTTCACAATTACTTAAAGAGAAATGAAAATATCATACCGATGAATGTCTATGAAATTATTATATTCTGTGCTAGGATCTATCTGTTCGACTGACATTTTAATTTCTTGATGAACATTTACTATTTCCTCTGTAACAAGACTGGTTATCTGGCTGTATTCATCAAAGATACCTTTTCTGAAAACAAAAATAAAATTTTACAACATTTTAAAGTTTTATCAAGAGAAAGAGAGACCCAAAAAGGATAGAGAACAACAGACATAAGAAACAATATCAGTATTTACAGATAGTCATTTCATGTACCATCTTATTTCATATACCTGGAGAGTAAAGAGATTATACAAATATACAGATTAGCACTTTACATCTGATAACTACAAATAACATAGAATTGGACATTACCTGTTGAAACATATATCTGACATGCACAACACATAAAACCACTGTTGGCAAATTTTTCTAAATATTCTCATAGAAATTGTGGATTCCATAACATGGAGTTCTGATTGTTTCCTGCAACTTTAGTGTTCCTGTCCAGTATATAGCACTCCTCACAGGTCCTGCCTCCCGGCTCTTCTCTTCCTCTTGCGGCTTTGTTCCTTTTTCTATATCCTGCTTAATTCTACTAGTTGTGTACCTTCAAGAAATCTGAATCTCTTCTGACCTTTAGTTGGTAACAAAAATGTTATCAAAATAAGCATAGTCCATTAAGTGTAAAAGAACAAGCCGGGCGTGGTGGTGCACGGCTGTAATCCCAGCACTTGGGAGGCTGAGGCAGGAGGATCGTTGTGAGTTTGAGACCAGCCTAGGCTACAAAGTGAGCTCAAGGCCAGCCTGAACTGCACAGCAAGACCCTGTCTCAAAAAGACAAAAAAAAAAAAAAAACAGTCTGCCACAAACATCAAATCTCCTCCTTAAAAATGCTACCTGGCAACAGTAAATAAAAATTACAAATGCTATGCTGTAAAAATAAGCCACGAGACATCCACGGCCTCAACAGTAAGTGCAGAGAGTAAGCTGATCGTGTATGTGGCCAGACACATAAAAAGCATGTCTTTTTTCTTTTTAAAACATCATTACTCATGAACGAAAATCATTATTCATGAAGCTACCTTATTAGGAAGTGTTCTCTCAGTTACTTTATTTTAAACAGAAAAATAGTGTTTGGGTTAAAGAAAATAGGATTTAAACTGGCTAAGGCAATGCTACATTCAAATGATTACTGAAATCAACTGACAGGCACAATTTAAAGAAAAGGAGAAGGAAAATTTTTAAATACAGATGTGGCAATATCCCTGGAGTTAAGATGTTTATGACATGGAAATCATTAATATTTGCCCTTAAGAAAAATGGAGGGCAGGTTACTTATCACACGGGATTTAATTACAGTGATAATGTAATGCTTGGGTTATTAAAATGCTAGATTTAAAATAATATATTACAAAATGAAAACAATATTCTGTGAGAAACTATTTCTTCTCAAAAATGTTCTAGTTATTTAAAATTCATGTCAGTAGTCTGAAAAATATTTATTACAAAATGAGAGTAGGGAACAATATTCCTAAATCAAAAAATTTAATATAAAGTAAACTTATGAATTAAACATTTTATACATTTCACTATTTTATCCATAATAATAAGTTTATATATTCAAGCTGACTAAAAACTTTATCTTATCTACTTACTGTGACTATTGGGATAATCTAAAATTTAGTCTTACCTCTACAAGTATGTATCTAGTTATCTTCACAATTTTACAGAAAGAGAAGCAAAAGTAAGTCAGGCAGAGTCTGAAAGGCAGCAAAGACAAATTTGATCTAACTTCAGAGGTTCCAGAACTCATTACTATTCAAAAAATATTGGGAACCTAAATCTCTTATCTGAAAAAGTTCTATGTCAATGGAAAAACGTAACACAAGGATAGATAGTTGTACTAAATCTGTTAAGGCACCAGAGAGTCCTTCAAAGGAAACAATGAAGCCATTTACTAAGGTTAATATCAAGGTAATCATTGACTGGCTATTAGGAAATTTTATAACACTCCCCCTTCTATATAATTATTAAAATAGAAAATGTGTTGACTAGTACACTTTGGAAAGTTTTACCAAAAAAGAACGTTTGTAATATAAAAAAATATCTCCAGCTTTTAAGGGTACCAGGTGTTGCTTGGGTTGTAGTGCCAACCCTAAATCTGTCTCAATCTTCACGTAGTATTCTATCTTCCCTCTGTCCTCCCCTCTTATAAAGACTCCAGTTAATGGATTTAGGGACTATCTTAAATCCAGGATAATTTCACCATGAGATCTTTAACTAATTACCAGATCTGCAAAGATCCTATTTCAAAATATGGTCACAGTTGAGATTCTAGCCACACAGGAATTCTGAGAGCAGTCTGGTCAATGCACCATATCCTTCTCCTGGAAAGAATGCTGGATTAATCCAAGACCTAACCTCAACCTGAAATCTCCTACCTCTTAGCTTGTGATCTTGACCAGTATTGATCTGTCTGTCACAGATATAGCCTGAGTAAAACCTGATCTTCCTAATTCTTCAGGACACTGTACAGAACAAGGAAGCAAATAAGCAAATGCACATGAAAGTGCTTTAAAAACCACAACATAGAGTACAATACTTTGTTTTAAAAATTATCATTTTACCTTTTATAGTTACTCTGGCACCTGTCAAATTATATGATACTCAGGCTTCCCTTTACATCATGATCTGAAAAATGTTTACAATTACCTTTCATATTAATTCACTGCTACATTCCAAACTGCACAATTGCTAATTTATGAAATTACAACTAGAACAGAAGAACTTGTACTTAACCGGCCCAAGCGCATTGTGTCATAATTCACCATGATTCGTGAACTTTATCTCTACCCGAGATAAATACTTATTTCTTCTCCAACTCTCCTTCATCACTACCTCATTTCCCCTTCCGGCTTCCCCAAATCTACTAATGCACAGCAACTCTGCTACTACACGCACTTTCAGTGCAAAAAAAAAATGAATCTAATTATTTGGGAAGAGGTAAATCAACTAGAAAAGGAGAAGTCTGTCCTAAAGGGTGCTTATCTTTTTTCTGTTGTTTTATATCAAAGTGTACGGTAAAAGTGCATGCATGTGATTATTGATTAAAGTATACTGTTACCTCCTTGGAATTAAGAGCCTGCATACTTCTGCCTCATATTCTACCTCAAGAGCCTGCATATTTCTGCCTCAAATAACATTTGTTGAATTTAATTTCATACAGTAGAAAAAAAAGCAAGAAGCTGGTAAACAAACCTTCAAAAACTTCTTAATACTTACTAGCTCAAGATTTAAAAGCCCAACCCTCTGGAGATGGGTATTCACTTCTTAATAATTATCAACTAATTAAGTATTTTTCACTTAAAATTGCAGCTAAAGGGAATAAAGCAGAAACAGACCATTCTTGGGGGACTGGCTAAACAGCGCAGGAGATGAGTGAGTACAAACAGAAGGAAAACCAGAAGTGAAAGTCAAGAATGAAGGTAAAACGGTTTTGGAAAAAACCACCAACCCAGGTAATAATGAAGCTCAGGCTTAACTATGGGGAAAAATACGTTGAAATTATTTCTGGGGAAATCTTATGGTAAGCAGGAACTGTATCTTACAGTGCTTTTATCATTTCTTCTTGCATTTTTTGTAAAGAGTCCAGAAGCAGAGGAAGCGTGGTGTCATAATACTGATTTTGATGAAGCTGAGCCCCTTTCAGTGCCAACACGTATTGATTATGTAACACGTGAAGCTTCATTGTGGCTTTATCATAACGTTCCTTGGCCTTCTCTGTTTCCTTCCCTGAAGAAAACACAGAAGAAAGCAAAAAAATAAGCTTCATCTTCACTGTATGTAATCTGGATTACCATTAATTTATATTATTTCACACATTTTATTAAAAAGCAATAAAACTTTATGGAATATATACGACATGTGGTTTTATGAAAAGCACTATTTATTTACCAGTCCAACAGAAGTTGTTACAAAAGTTATATAGTAAATGTTTGGTGACTCAAAATAAATACACTAGGAAAAAATACAGACATATAAATACGCTCACCGTCAAGGAGCTTATACCAAACTGGAACGGCAATGCACAAGAAACTCTAAATAAGGAAGCATGAAAATAATGTTAAATTTTGAAGTTTAAAGTATTAGTAAGAGAAAGACAGCCAAAAGAGGCTTTGTAGGGAAAACAGACCTTTAAGGATTTGGTGCATATAAAAAAGTTTAAGACAATGATTATTAACTGAAGATTACTCGGAACTGTGCTAACCATTAGGAATTTATAATTTGAAAGCAGAGTCCTTGATGCATAGCCTGGTACATGGAATACGAACAAGTCCACGTAAAGAAAAAGCAATGTTACGCAGGTAACACGAGAGAACAATTTTAGGGGGTGAGGGATGAAGAAATACAGCATCTGTATAGACAGAACAGTTCCAGGCACTGAATGACCTGAAATCTAAGCAGAGAAATTCAGACTTGATATTCAAGTAATACAGGAGATATTCATAATGTCTAATTAAAACCTTGATGGGTCTTTTACCAAAATCATTTATAAAATATTCACAGATTGCTAATATAAGTGAATGAATACGTACATAAACTAAAATTGTAAAACAATCTTTTTCATGCCAATCGAGTAAACAGATCTTATTAACTGAGATTTGAAACTTTTCAAAACATTTATTAGTTTTTATTCCAAGGAAATCCTGCAAATTACTGCTTTCCCAAAATAGATCTTATACTGAGCATTTCTGAGATGATACACTCTCTTCCGTTAGGCTCAGTACCCACTTACACATGAACAACAAAATGAAAAGCACAATTCTCTCACATTTTTCATCACCCTATAATTCTAAAGCACTGGAGCTACACACATGAAAAGAAAGAAACCTTCCAGTGGAGGAGCATGTCACTATGAACAACAAATTCTAACATTTCCAAGTACTGTAAGCACCACCAACCTCTCACAGGGAAATGCACGTTTATTTTACAGAATATAACTCTTTAGCTATAGTCCATGATTACCTGGCTCCTGCACACAAGGATATTAATAACTCTCCAAGCTATTTCACAAAATGTTGACCCAGAAGATCTATTTTACTTTATAACATCAAGAACTTCTCAATGACAAAAAAAACTTTTTTTTAAACCAGAGTACTTTATGCTCTTTCATTGCTCAGTAGGAAGAGATTCTCACACTAGAGTGGCAAATGGGAAGCAAATATTTTAGTTCAGTTCAGATCTGAAGAATACTGGAGAAAAAAAGTTAAACCACTAAAGAAGTTCTTCACACTTTTTTCAACTCCAACCCACAGCATGGTACATCTTATGCTATGTACCAGTACCATAATTCCTTACATATTTAGATAAAATAGGTAAAACTCTTTTTGTTTTTTTTTTTTTGGTTTGTTTTTTTTTCCAGTACCAGCAATCGAACTCATGACCTTGCACTTGCCAGGCAGTCGCTGTGCCGCTGAGCTAAATCCCCAGCCCCCAAAATAGGTAAAACTCTTGAAGACATAGGTGGAGGCAAAGACTTTCTTGACCGAACTCCAATGACACAAGAAATAATACCACAAATCAACAAATGGGATCACATCAAATTAAAAAGTTTCTGTAAAGCAAAGGAATCAACCAACAGAGTGAAAAGACAACCCAAAGAATGGGAAAAAAATTTTGCCAGCTATTCCTCAGACAGAGAACTAACATCTAGAATATATAAAGAACTCAAAACAATTAGACCTCCCCAAAATAAAAAACCCAATCAAAAAATGGGCAGCCAAAATGGAGAGACACCTCCGAGAAGAAGCACAAATGACCAACAAATACGTGAAGAAACGTTCAACACCTCCGGCCATCAGAGAAATGCAAATTAAAACAACGCTGAGATTCCATTTTACTGCAGAAAGAATGGCTATCACTAAGAAATCAAATAGTAAGAAATGCCAGTGAGGCTGCAGGGAAATAAAATCCCTTCTACATTGCTGGTGAGAATGTAAACTAGTATAATTACTATGGAAATCAGTACAGAAAGTCTTCAAAAACTACAAGTAGAAATCCCATTTGACCCAGCTACTCTCCTACTAGGTATCATCCCCAGAGTTAAAGACATCATATTACACTGATACGTGCATTTCTGTGTTTACAGCAGCAAAATTCATAAGAGCTAAATCTTGGATGTAGCCTTTATGTCCATCACAGAATGAATAAATGAATAAAGCAACTATGCTATTTATATACAATGGAGTAATATTCTTCCATAAAGAAGGATAAACTTGAGTCTTTTGTAGGAAAAAGGGATGCACCTTAAAACTATAATGGTAAGTAAAGTAAATTAGACACACAAATTTAAACATTGCATGTGTTCTCTTACACGAGAAACCCATAATATAAATAAAGCAAAATAAAAGATAGATTACAGGAAAGAGGGAGATAAGATATTTTTCAAATGAAAATGGGATCAAGACATGGAGGAAGTAGGAAGGGAAGGGAGGAAAAGGAGATTAAATTAAAAAATTGAGATGGGTTATGTACTGTACCAACTCCTCACAAGAAATATGATCATTATGTAATGCAAACGTACTAGTAAAAATAACAACTGGAAAAAATGTTTAGGTATATGATTTAAGTTTGAAGTAATTTTCTCCTATGAGGTATGCTTTGTGATTTTCATTGTTGCTGTTGTTGCTGTTGCTGTTGTTTTCTGAGCCAAGGTCTCGCTGTGTAGCATAGGCTAGCCTTGATCTCATGACAGTTCTCCTACCTCAGCCTCCTGAGTGCTGGGATTACAGGCATGGGCCACCTGGCTTGCTCCATGGCCTTTTAAAAATTTTATTCTATTTGGATTTTTAATTTTTAAAAAATGTTTATCTGAATCCAGTAAACTTTTTGCATCAATTCACGTAAATCCCTCAAGGAGCTTGAACTCATTCTATATGTATGTGCTATAATTTTAATAACTTAGCAATTAATAAATGACTTCAATATATTATTACTTCACAGAACATGTAACATTTTTACAAATGAATTCTGATGTTTAACACCCTTTTCTTGCAAAAATACATTTATTTGAAAGTACCCAAGAGTCAATGCAAGTGACACAGCTGCAGCTAGTCTTGAAGGTTCCTTCTACAAGTGAGCGCCTCCTGTCTCTCCTCACCCACACAAGTCGGAAGGCAACCCCTGCACATCTGGCTGGCACCCAAGATCCAAGATGCAGACCTGCCCGCAGGGCAGCTCATCTTCTGGGAGCCTGCTACATGGCCTTATGGCTAAATGAGTGCGAAAGTTCACTGACTCCAACAGAAGCTGTGAAGCAGGCCAACCACTGCCCTTTCTGAGACTCATTTCAATGACTGTTTGTCTTTGTGCTTTGATTCACAATTTTAAAAACTAGTTTGTTTCTGTTGTTTGAAATGAAGCAAATTATTTCTGACAACAATTTCCAAAGACCATGTACAACTATCCAGATAAATTAATTCCAAGTAATAAGCTATAGTGTACATGTTCATAATAAGGAAATAAAGCAAACAGTTACCAGGCAAGAGTATGTGGGTACTGCATTCTAATCAGTTAACTTTTATTGGCAGTTCAAAAGGTACAACAAATGAATTCAGTTACTTCCATATTTAATGTCATGCTTTTAAAAACTCACTTTCTTATATGAACCCTATTACTCCTAATTAACTCCTTAAAATTTTTAGCTAACTGTAGGAGTCAGGATCTCCACACAAATATTTTCATGGAATCATTTAAACCACTTAAGTCACCCATCTGTCCTCCTATTTGCACAGATTTTTAGCTGCACACTACCATCTGCCTTCCTATCTAATGCAGAATGAACTCACTAAATACATAACACCTAGCTCACTAAGATTTTATGCTACAAACAACATTAGGAAAGTTAAGAATTCCACAGATGTTTTTTCTCCTTATAGGTATAGTGAATGACCAAACCTGAAGAAGACAATCATAGGCAAAATCTAATTATCAATCATTTATCAGTGGTTATTAATATTTAAGAAAAAATTAAACACCTCTGAAAATATCTAATGCAGAATCCATTAAACTAAAATAATAACAACAACAATAACATTAATAAATTCTTCAAAAACACCCTGCAGTTTAAAATTGAATATAAGCTTATGCTTCAGTATTTTTTTTGGAAGAAGGGTACTCTACAGCTTACACATTTTTTTAAAGGATTGAAACCAGGCCTTCATATTGAGCTATATCTCTTGTCCTTTTATTTTTCATTCTGAGATAGAGTCTCACTAAATTATTCAGGAAGTGTTTAAACTTGCAATCCTCTTGCCTCAGCCTCCTAGAGTACTCGGATTACAGGTGCAGCCGCTACACTCAGCTGCTCACACACTCTCGTACATTTGTTTGTGAGCTGTCCTTGTAGCATGCACACTGCCTATCAATCTACCTATCTATCCCTCTCTCCCTTCCTTGTAGGTATGAACGAAGTTTTAAAAACATATCCACTTGCCATGATTTGGAAAGGAATTCAACTGTACTTTTCCCTGATTTGTTTAAAGTAAATATTGAGCCCAGTAGAGACTACATAAACCCCCCAAAATGTTAATACTATATGAAACTCAAAGTTACAAATAAATTTTTTAATTCCTTTCACTTGATAAAATTATTTCCAAAAACTAACACAGTTCCTGCCATATGGTTCACTGACTCACAGTAGCTGAGAACACTAGTACACTTTAACTTTCAAATGTCCACATATGAAATTAAAAGTTCTGTAAAGTACCTAGGGTGAATAAATCCTTATCAACAAAGCATCATAACTCTGCTGCAATATGCTTTCTCTTAGATGATAAGAGGCACAGACGCAGGTCACGGAGTTGTTCTCTGTGTCAATTAACAGCGAGAAAACATCCAATTTTTCCTTCCCACATAATGAAATTCACAAAGAGATTGAATTATAATCATTGTGCCACCACTTGTTGACAAATCTGTTTAATGTTTTGTAATAACACAGTGTGCGTACAACATGTCATGCCATAAACAATATTATGAAGCTCGCAAAACTCAATTATGTAAGTTTGACATTTACAAGAGACAGGATAGACCATTCATTAAGCTAGTTTAGAAAGTCACGTATTTTTATTACAAACTTCTGAAGTGTGTACCATTTGCTGAATACCATGTAGAAAGCCTCGTGATAATAAACAAGAAAAGATTTCTTGCGCCAAAGTGATGATTTTTAAATTTCCCACAAGTAGAATCTGCTTTAATTTGAATAACTAAACATTTTACCATCTTACATTTTCCTTTCTTTCTAAAATTACCCCTCAAATTCACATCTAAACTGTAGCACCTAATTTTTAAAACTAGGAGTTAAATTATTTGTCTTTCCTAATTCTTAGGTTGAAATGAACATCAAATGCCAGGAAAGTGTCAAATTCCACTTTATAGCAAAGTCTAAATAGAGCACAAAATTTGGAGAACTAAAAAAAACCATTTCGTGACCATATGCTCTTATTAAAGCCTTACAAAATACAACTGATATACCCATACCTTGCTCTTCTTTAGTAAACTTCTTGCTATAAAAATTGATGTCTATCAAGAAATAGTTATTGAACACTTATTACACATTTTAAACCATTCAGGGGACTAAAATCATATTTCATCTCAAAATCCATTATGATGTACTTTAAAGAGTAAGCTCTGCAATTCTGTGCAATAGCATTTCCTTGCATATAGCAATTTCTGGATTCAGCTGATCCATAGTTTTTCAATAACCTGGAAATTAAATGGCACACCATATCCAAATCTACATTCCATAAAATAAAAAAGCTCTGAATGGGGAATTCTGGGAGACTGGCAGCAACATAATTCAAAAGATTGCACATATCATCCAAAAATATAATGAACAAAAGGAAAGACAAAACGCACAGCACCAAAATAACTACAGGCCAGGGAAGTCCAGATTTTGGTAAAAGGTGAAAGATTTATACACTCTCAAGAGAAACCACAGTATAAGTTCAGATCTTAAATTGGTTCTCTGTAAAAAATAAAACTGAATCTCTACAGATGACCTCCCTATCACTACAGACACTTATGAAGACAAGGGGCCTCCTCAGGAGAAAAAGGAAGAATGAAAAATGCACTACAGGAGGGAGAAAAAATAGATCTAAAACCACCACTGGGAAAAGAAAACCCACCTCTCTGTGAAAACCCTTAAAGAGCGAACTAGGTCACAGCACTGACAACAGAAAGGTACTGGGAAGTGCATGTGAAAGCAAGGGAAGCCGCCTTAGAAAGCAAAATATGCAGATGATGAAGAGAAACAAAAAGGAAAAAAAATCTGGAAATTAAGAAGGAAAAAAATCAAATGAACAAGTAAACAAATACATAAACAGACACAAATCTTTATCAAGAACAATGAGATTTTGCCCTACTTGCTCCCTAATAAGGCAGTCTGCCACAGTTTCTTAAATGCTTACAGAAGATACAAGATTCAAAGAACAAATAAACTAGTACCTAGACTATCACCATTTGTGAAGTAAAACCAAATGACAATTACCAAACCAGGAAAAACCAAAAACCTCAATAGGAAAAAAGGAGCCAGGCGTCGTAGCAGATGCTTGAAACCCAGCACTCAGGAGGCTGAAGCAGGAGGATAACCGTGAGTTCCAGACCAACCTGGGCTAGATATGGAGTCCAGGCCAGCCTGAACTGCATAATGATGGGAGGAGAGGGAAGAGGAGGGGAGGGGAGGGGAGGGAGAAAAGAAGGGCAGAAGGCAATACTCTTTCACATATAATAAAAGAAATGTAAATTTAAAATACACTGAGATATTATTTCTCAACTACCCAACTGGAAAACACTGTTGATAAGACTGTAGAGAAATAAGTACCCTTACCCATTTCTGGTGATAATGAAAATTGATATAATCTTTATAGAAGGAAACACAGCAATATCCAACAAAACTGCATATACACTTATCTTTTAACTCAGCAATCCCACATCTAGCAATTTATGCTTAAGATGTTGCACACACACAAGAAAATGAAAAAAGAAAACACAGTACAAAGTTATTCATGAGAGCACTGTATACACAAATTACCCACCTCCAATGGTTTGACTTGGCAATTTGTCAGTTTTAGAAAGGTATGAAAGCAATACACATTCAGAAGAAACTGTACTTCAAATTTTGAGTTTTAATCTTTTCCTGTACAATATTCCTTCCCAGTCCTGGGCAGCTGATGGAAGCCACAGCTCTCAAGTCAACTCCTCAATTATGACAGTAAACAAATGATATTCTACTCAATTATGATAGCAAGCAACTGACACTCTACAAACTGACACTCTATTGGTGCTAAGCTATGTGTTCAGTAGACTAGGTACATTAAACACATTTTTATTTGTGGTATTTTCAATTTATGATGGGCTGATTAGGACATGATCCCACCATAGGTTGAAAGCATTTGTAACTGGAAAAATCAGAAAGAGTTTAAATGTTTATAAATAGGGGTGTGTTCACATAAACTTCCAATGAAATGCCACAAACTATTCAAAAAAATGGAAAAAACCTCTGCCCTGAAATATTGTGATTTGGGGGATACACTGTCAGAAGCAAGCAAAATAAAAAAGAACATCAAATTATGATACTTTGAATAAGAAAGAAAAGGAAATGATTGAAGAAAATACAGTTTTCTATATAGTATTGTACAGTTTAAACTCTAGAACTGTTAAAAGTTTTACTGAGGAATAAAAATCTACAAAGATAACAGAAAACAAAAAATTAAGAGAAATAAATGAACCAAACTATTTCTAGGGAAAAACATAAGGTCATTAAAAGGAGCAAGGAACTAATCAAAGTTCTTGTGAAATGATAATTTTCTAGCTCCACCATTCCTTTTACATTTATTTATTTGCTTTAGGTCATAATGTTTGTCTACAATTGAAGACTAAAGACAAAAAGAGCCCTAAGCGAAAACCAACCTGTCCGTTCTAAGTTTCATTTTTCAAAGGGATGAGTTAGCAATTCTGAAATTATTTTCTGCATATTCTAGCACTGAGTCAGTAAGTAAATATAGCGCCTGCCTGGCAAGTGCAGGGTCCTGAGTTCATTTCCTGGTACTGGAAAATAAAATAATGCTTTAGATAAACAAAAGTGGAAAATAAGTAAACACACTGTGAATAACAGATACTAAGTTTCTCATTGTTGAAAAAGGTTATGAGCACGTAAATAGAGAAAGGATAAACTTTACAGTGCTGGGTTGGAATTGGAAATGAATATCGATGTGAATATTCCAGTTTTAATGTGGATTGCTCTGGTGGATGGCAGAAAAAAGCACAGATATGCATGAGTATAGACATGTCCACGGAGAGGACCTAGAAGAAAGACATTCCAACAGCAACGAGCATATCCAAGGCCCCAGATATTGTTTCCTAAATGCCATTTTCCACTAAAGCAAACTAGGGCTGCTTAGAAAAATGGAGCAGGAAAAATATAAGGTGAGTCAGAAAATAAGTATTCAGTGAATGACAGGAACATATCAAAAGGACAGAGGAACCAGACTTGAGTGCTACCCACTGGCCAAATACAAGTATGATAATATATACCGATAGTAAAGGATTATAATCTATGAATAAAGATAAAAATCCATGAGTTCACACTAATACAACAAATTCATATACCAACTTTAAAAATAAAGGGAAAAGTCCGACATTAAAAACAAGTTAATGTGTAACAGTAATGATGGAGATTAGAAAACTATCATTTACGGTTGCTATATGCTATGGCCTTATAAGGACTTAATCTTTTTTATTTTTTAATTTGAGGATCTCATTGGGGAAACTGAGTAAATCCCTAACTCATGCCATGGAGGTTTTTTTATAATCAAGTTTATTGATATAATTTAGATATGCATAATGATCATATCCATCACAGGGAATTTGTACCTGTACATGAAACATCCTAGTTCCTCTGTTTTCCCACTCCCCTCCCTCTTTTTTTTTTTTTCGGTACAGGGAATCGAACTCACGACCTTGTGCTTGCCGGGTAGGCACTGTGCCGCTGAGCTAAATCCCCAGCCCCAAGGACTTAATCTTTAATCTGTCTTTTTGAGAAAATTTGGTTGAAGACCTGCATAGATGTAAAGAGGCCTCAAAAGAAAACAACCTGCAGATACTTTAATACTGAAATTCTAGTCCCCAGAACTGTATAAAAATAAATCTGTTCTTTAAGTCACCCAGACTGTGGCACTTTGTTATGGTAGCTTTAGCAGACGACCACAATATCCATGGTTGGGGGATAGCAAGAATTGAGCAGATTTCTTAGATAAAGAAACAGAAGCCACTTGTGAAAATGGCTGAACTGTCTTCCTACCACGGATGATCTCCCTCTGTACCAGAGGAAGTGGGAATGAATTTCTACCTTCACTGAATGCTGCACAGTCACTGAATACTGAATACTCCCCCAGAGGTCTCCATGTAGAAGGCTTGGTCCGCAGTGTGATGTTCTTAGAGGTGTTGGGACCTTTGAAAGGTGGCATCTAATGGGAGACAGAGACCCTTAGGTCACTGGGGACCTACCCTGAAAGTGGATAGTGGGAGCCCAGTCTTCAGTCTCTCTCTGCCCCTTGCCTCATGATGGAGGTGGTCTGTTCCGAGATGTGCTCCAGACCACTGTATCCGTTGCCTTCACCAGAGGCCCAACCCCAACGGGGCTACCTGATATTGGACTAAAAACTCCAGGACCATGAGCTGAGTAGAATTTTTCTTTTTATAATCTAATTATCTCTCATATTAAAGAGGTAACCACTTGATTTCTCTACAGTAAATTTATGGTTCGGTTTTCCTTTGCAATTAATAACTTGTAGGGCAAACGCTGGCATGTTAATATGATGTTTCTCTTCCAATTTTCACTCACTAGTTTTTACATCTATTAGTTTTTCTCCAAATCAGTGATGGCTATGTTGTACTTGTCAGCTCTGCATACCTCCTGAAGCGCTCTGCCCACTTCAGCAGGACATACACTACCTGAAGTGCTGTCCAGAGTTCCTATGCTCAGAGAAGCTATAAGATGCTTTATAGCAAACATATGCATTAGGTCAGCTTGGTTTAGTCACAAATTAGAGAACTGCAGGTTGTGAGCTCAATGGTAACCAACAATGCATATTAAATAAGGAATCTTGAAGTAAAAACATACATGAAACAAAGTTATGTACACAACAGATGTGGAAAAAGTGACCTTGCTTGCATGTAACAAACCTTTTATGATCCCTAGGAAAAATGAGTCAGTGCTGGCAAATTCAGTGTTCACAGTAACTTTATAAACAAACTGTTGTGAATAGTAGGAATCAATTGTTTATTCAGAGTTTGACCACTTTTTTACCCTTACCCTTCTGCATTCACTTAGATTCAACCAAACATGACCCCCGCCTGGAACTGCAATAACCTGGAAGTAACTGACCTCCTTACTTCCACCCTTCCTCCATCCCCCAAACTCTTCTCAGTAAGGCGACCAGAATTATCCCACTAAAGTTAGCTCAGTATCATCCCTCTGTTCAAAACTCAATGGCCTCCTCTCTTATTCGGAGTAAAAACCAAAGTGTTTTAGCTACCAAGATCCTAGATAATCTGTGGCTCCCCTGCCACCAACCAACGCTATTCTTCTCTGATCTCAGCTCACACTTTTCCTTCCCAGTAGACCTGGTTCTGGACACACAGGCTGGTCTCTCTCCTCAGTGTACTCCTTGCCACAAGTAACGATTTAGTTCACTCCTGGCATGCTGAGTCTTCACTTAAATGCCTCTATCCATGAGCCTTACCTGAGCATGCTCCCAGCACCCTACACACCTACCTTGTTTCACTTTTCTCCGTCACACTTAGCACAATTTAACACACTATATATTTATTTGTGTAATTGGCTATCTTCTGCTCTAAAATAAAAGCCTCATAGAGGCAAGGTTTATATATAATTTTAATTATAATCTCCCTTTCAAAGGACCTTGCCTACCACACAGCAATACATATTTCTTAAATGCACGAAATGAAAGTTATTTGAAAAAGAAATTTTAAGCTTAAATAAAATTTTAAAACTTAAAAAGTTATAGAAAAATTACAATTTTACTATCTGATGCTTAGATTATGGTACTTATATCATCCATATCACCTTCTGACAATCTCCTGAGTTAAAAACTAATATTTCTAAGGGGTTTGCTTACAAAATACAAAAGAAAATCAGAAAAGAATATAACTTCTCTTAGTATCTTTCTCTGTGAAACTTAACTTGCTTATTTAACAAAACTAAGGAAAGTATGGATAAATTAATGTATTGTACTTTCACTTTATCTTGAAGAGTTTACAAAAAGAATATAAATGAATCATGTAGTGTATCCTGTTCTCCACTATTTCAGCATCTAATCCCAAAATTTTAACTGTCACTTGAATTTCTGCACAGCTTTATCCCAATGCAAATTAGACTAATAACTAAAAGTGCCATTATTCTTCATGACCTTGTAAAGTTCTTATCATATTAAGCTCAC
This sequence comes from Chinchilla lanigera, assembly GCF_000276665.1. Lineage (NCBI taxonomy): Eukaryota > Metazoa > Chordata > Mammalia > Rodentia > Chinchillidae > Chinchilla > Chinchilla lanigera. Next base: position 5,919,755 of record NW_004955418.1, read on the forward strand.
TGCAATGAAAAACATTCATCCCATAAGTTAGCTGCTGATATATATATTAATGAGTAAAGAGAAAATCTCTCACTTTCAAGTCATTTCAATAAAACTGATAACAACTGTAACCTGAGCACTACCTCAGACTTTAGCAACTCTAACAAAATGCATTTCTTCCATATATTGAACCAACAGATGAATCTGAATGCCTAAATATTTAGAAAACCTCCATTTACCATGTCTTAGTTACTTATCTTGTTGCTGACAGAAAATACCTGACACCCAAAGTTAAAGGAAGAACTTTTGGCTCAAAGTCTGTAGAAGCTTCAGTCCACAGTTGGCTGGCTCCAAGATGGTGTGGCAGAGGTCAGCACAGAGGAGAAATAGTTCATGGCAGGCAGAAGGCAGCAAGCAGCAAGCAATAAGTGACAAGTAGTGATCCTGTTCTTGTCCCTTATATCCTATCCAGGCTATGCACCCTTAGGGTGGACAGCACTCACACCCAGGGTGGGGCAGTCTTAATCCTAGCATTGCACCATAACTCAATCCCAGCATCACATCCATGATCCCAGCATCACAAACTCTAGATCCAGCCATGGAGCTGAAAAGCCCTACCCATGACAACATGAGGCTTGTGGGGGGGACATCTATATACATAACACCACACATGCATGATTCTAATGTTTAAATTATTGTATAAGAAGGGTAGTTATCATTCTTATTGAGCTCATACCAAAGAAATCAACCCTTAAGAAGCATGAGTGATCTCTTAAAAAGTCTTCTTTTTGAAAACTTGGATTTATTCTAATACTGTATAAATTTTACCATCTGTCTCAAGCTGGACTCATTTCAAACTGGTTTTTATAATTAAGGTATTCTAAAGAGACAACTCCATCTAATCAATTTTAATTGGCTATAAAATATCACAGAAGTATTCATAATGCATGAAGAGGCAATTTAAGAAAATCTACTTCCCAATTACAGAAACCTTTACTTTTGAATGAGACTCAAAGCTACCCTCTACAGTTCCAGTAGAAGGCACCTTTTACTCTGTACAGGGAAGGGGGTTGTACAGTGTCTAGTTTACCCATACCTCAGCACTTTTTTGTTTCTCACAGAAAAAGAATAATTAGAGAGAGCTTGTTTCCCCACTCATTATTAAAGGGGGTATACTGAGTTCTTTTCAGTATTTTCTAAACTTGATTGTCATGACCATGTGAAAAATAATGTTTTTTTCTTAAATGCGATGTATGGTAAAGCCAAAGCATTCAGACTTCTATTCATGTAACAGCAAGTCTCACACATACTATCATGAGTATTTTGAACTTTGATAAATACAAAATCCCAGTATAATTCTAGCCATACAGAATCAATCAGGTAGGTTACATCAGAATACATAACTAGTAGGCAGTTCTTTTGAACATCTTTTCTGATACTTCAGTATACCTTCAAGCATATTATAAAACAAAAATAAACCATATTTAAATTCACTTAACTAAATACCATATGATTCAATATGGTATTGCTTAAATTTTATAAGATAGCATGTAATTGCCTTTATCTTAATTTTTTTCACCTTGAAAAATGTACTATAGGGCAGATACACAAGTACTTGCATGTAGGAATATAAGGGAAGATAATGTGTATCTTCGACAACATGTGCAAGTGGGGAAAATGATAAACCCAAAATATTTGGGAATAAGTAAAGTCATATATTCTCAGAATAAATGAGGAAAAAAAGAAGACTAAAACTTATTTTGCCTTTAATTTTTACTGTTTTATTTAATTGATTTTCTTCAAAAGAAGAAACAAAACTAGTAAGACTATAGACAACGAAGTCAGACAGAAATGGTTTTAACTATTTCATTTCTTTATATTGGGTACTTATAACTTAGTATGTCTGTAAGAAATTTCCAAGGCTTGGGGCTTAGTTCTGTGGTTGACAATTTACCTAGCACATGTGAGGCCCCAGACTCAATCCCCAACACACACACACACACACACAGAAAGTGAACTAATGTATAAATAAGTAAATACAGAAGTACATAAGGTAAGAAAGATGGAGCAAATTTCTAGTATAAGTTTCTCACACTGTTGTCATTATGACTAATTTTTTTGATCTGACAAATAACAATGTAATAAAAACTATTAATTTCAAGTGATCTGCCTTCCATAAACAGAAAATAACTGTAACAGTACACAGATTCTTTATGGTAATTTCTTAAGAAACTCTTGACAAAAAACAAGAACAAAAAACAAACCTTGAAAGTTTAACATTTACCAATACAACTGCAATGGCAAGCAGAAACACTGAATTGGCACCCAGGATTTGCAGGCAGATTTACTTACGTCAACAGGCACTGATTGGGATCATTCCCAAAATATCAGGCCCCGATCTCTGGTGGTCTAGAGCTTATAAGGGATCAGCAAGCCCGTTCTCACTGCCAGTGGTCAAGGGTAGGCCATATCTAGGGATGATGTTTCACAGCAGAACCTCACGAACTTTTATTGTCTCAGTGCAGGTAGGGAATGGGAGGTCAGGCCAGTGACACAGATCCTAAAGACTGAGCTGACTGCAGGGGTACAGGTGCAAACAAAGCAGCTTGAGCTTCCAGAACACATGACAGGGCAGGTCTGGTGGCTGGGGTTGATGTTTCAATCAATCAGATCCCTGCAAGGGCCTTAGGCCTCTGAACCAGATTATTATGCGTTGGTGCTGGCAGGTTTCCAAACAGTAACAGAATGCAGTTTTCTGTGCAGATCATCCTGCAGGAAAGTTTTGGCCAAAATAGTTTTGTCCAAGGTGACCACAGCATACCTGCCCTATTACACTTCATTCTAACAGCGCTACTTCCATCTGTACTCAGCATCTGTCAGGGGGTCCATTTTTCAAACAGTTCATCCCAATACAGCATGTGGCACCTGGACAGTTAGGTCTTGGTTTATGGTAGCTTGTCAGCTTTCCTGATCAGAAGGACAGTGGCTGTCAGAGAGCAGAGGCAAAGGGGGAGGCAACCCTTAGTGACCAGACCTAAGCAGTTGCACAGTTGGGCCACTGGGCACTCCCAGGGACTGACAGTCTGAGTATGCTCCCTTGTTTTTTTGAACTCAAGGATGTGGACTTTGGATGTGGACTTGGAGCCAGCAGCTCCAAGAATTTTGTGGAGTTTTGTTTTTTAACCAGTTTCTGTATGATATTGTAGGAGAGCTTTTGGATCTTTCCAGCAGGAAGCTTGAGTGTCATTAATCAGTAGTGTTTCTTCAAAGAGGAAACAAGTTTCTGAACCTCTGGGAGGCTGAGTTCAGTTCACTTGGCTTTTGAGTACAGAACTAGGGTTTTTCCACTTAAAGGCAAAGAGGGGCTGGCTGACAGGAGCCAATAAAAAGCAGAAGAAGTCATTGTTTAGGTTCGGGCAGGTGTACCAGCAGGCTGTGGGTGGCAGAAGACTGAGGCAATGTATACGTAGGGCCATTACAGCGGCATTGGCAGCTCAGAGATGTTAAACCACCTAAACCACAGGAAGGAGCTGTGTTGTTGATGGCACAAAGATCTTACCGAAGGTGATTAACAGGCTGATGTGTGGCTGGATGCCTGTTTGTGTTTCCTGTGACATCTGACAGCAACGGGGGTCAGGGTGAGGCAGCATAGTTGATAGCCAGGCACAGAATTGAGTCTTTAGTTTATACCTTTGGGAGGAGAGTTTTCATATCTTCAGGATTGTGGTTATCTGTCTCGGGCTGATTCAGGTATCACCTTCCTCTCAGAGAAAAGTCAGAGTTGAAAGTACAGGGTTAAATGAGAAGGAGGCTGACTGGCTTGGTGCAAAGGACACAGCTGCTTCTAACTTGAAGAAGAGGTCTCTTCCCAGAACTAGTATGGAGATTGGCTTATACAGGATTCATGTTTGGTGAGATGTCTTCCCAGGCTGCAAATTTATGCCTGGCAGAAGGAGCAAGCGGCAAGAGTCCCAGTTACCCCAATGATGGTACTATGGGCTCCTGATAGCCCTGCAGAAGAAGGGAGCCCAGTCTTGCCTAGTCTGAACCTACAACATCAATGAAAGGGTTGATTCTAGGTGAGGCGACCTTTGACAAGGCCATGGCAACTCATTCATCAGGACTGACAGTCCAATCTTCCTCAGTCAAAACAAGGAACTCAGTAGGAATTGCTGTTAGCCATCTCAGGTGGGTGTTAGATGACACCCTCTGACAGCTAGGCATATAAGCTGAAGGCTCTAGAGGGAAGTCCTCTGTGGCCGAAGGCAGGCAATGGCTAGCTGGAACCAGTTCAATTGTCTGGAAGTAGACAAGTCAAAAGCAGGGGTTGAAGCTATAGGTGCTGGCAGCAACTGTGGCAGCTGACGAGGGTACCAAGGCAGAATTCTCAGGAAGAATGGGCCTCTTTTTTCTTTCTTTCTTTTCCTTTGAGGTACAGGGAACTGTTTGGTTTCATTTTTAATTGCCTAAACACCCTTTTTTTCCTGCAGTCAGGGACTGTGGGTTTTGAGTAATTAGTTCCCATTTCTGACTTTCTAGTGTGTGTTGTATACCCTTGAACAACGATGCAACAGACAAAGGTCTCTCTGAGACAGACCATTCAGATGCCCACCTGGCCACACCAGGTGGGGGACTTAGGCATGGGGACTTGCGCATGACTTAGAAGGGACTTAGGCATGACTTAGCTAAGGAGGGTGTGAGGCCTCTGTTATGCTATGTGTCAATCCCCATCTTACTACAGATGAGGGCCCAGTCAGCCACCATGGCCAGTGCTCCCCAGTCTTGGTGCACAGACGGAGCAGCCTATTGCTTATACTGTCCACTCCACTCCCTCATTCATTCAGCAGCACTCAGAGGTTAAACATTCCAGCCCCTACTTCCCTCAAGCGTGGTCCTGACTAATGAGAGTTGATCAGACTCCCCTACTACTTGATCTGAGCAGGACTGACAAACTAACTGGGACATCTTACTGCAAATAGGCAGGCAGGCAGGGCGACAGACAGACAGACAGATTGCATCCTCTTCCCTTTGGGGTCCAATGTGAACTGTTTGAGCAGGAAGCCAGGAATCCTTCTTCAGACCTCTGAGGGGACTCCAGAAATCTTGAGGGCACACCTTCCTGTCAGGACCTGGAGAGGTCCTTGCTCCGTGCAAGAGGGCCATGAACAGTGACCAAAGAACGTCAGCACGGTCAGTCTGCCTAGCCAGTGCACCAGATGCAATGGCAAGCAGAAACACCAAAACAACACTCAGGATTTGGAGCCAGATTTATTTACGTTGATGGGCACTGACTGGGATCGTTCCCAAAATATTAGGCTCTGCTCTCTAGTGGTCTAGGGCTTATATGAGATAAGCAAGCAGAAAGTACAGAAGCAAAAGGGCTTGTCAACTGGGGATTGGTTTATATAATATGCATCACAGTCA